>NW_027530545.1:11195430-11221759 GCF_008692635.1 Crocuta crocuta | reverse complement strand
AGGCATTCTGCTGAATATTCCTTCAAACTTTTCTCTCCATATTCTAATGTATATGGATATAATTTTTACCAAAATGACAGCATACTATGATTCTTCTTTCTGATTTCAGTTTTTAAAATTATATTTAATATTTCTTAGACATCTTTCATGATGTCTAAAACGGTCTCATTCTTTAAAAACAAAAGAAAACAGAGGTGCTTGGGTGGCTTAGTTGGTTAAGCATCTGACTTCAGCTCAAGTCATGATCTCACAGTTTGTGAGTTCGAGCCCCGCATCAGGCTCTGTGCTGACAGCTCAGAGCCTGGAGCCTGCTTTGAGTTCTGTGTCGCTCTCTCTTTCTGCCCCTCCTCCACCCCTGGTTACTCTTTCTTTCTCACTTTCTCTCTCTCTCTCAAAAATAAATGAACATTAACAAAATAATAAAAAAATAAAACTATCTCATTCTGTAAACATGTATAACCATTATAGTAAGGGATTTACAGGCTCTGCAGGCAAATGGCCTGGTTGGGTCTGAATTCTAGTACTACCATTAGTAATTCCGTGATTTTTACACGTTTCTTAGTTTCTTTGTAGTTCGCTTCCTTTTTAAAAAAATTTTTTTTTAATTTTTTCTGAGACACAGAGAGAGAGAGACAGCGTGAGCAGGGGAGGGTCAGAGAGAGAGGGAGACACAGAATATGAAACAGGCTCCAGGCTCTGAGCCAGCTGTCAGCACAGAGCCGGACATGGGGCTGGAACCCATGAACTATGAGATCATGACCTGAGCCGAAGTCGGTCACTTAACCGACTGAGCCACCCTGGCGCCCTTGTAGTTCACTTCCGAAACACATAAAATGTGATAGTAATAGCATCTACCTGAAAACAGTTTCCTTGTGGAAGGAAGCAAGAGGTGCTGTTTAGCACTTGGTAGGCCAACCACTATGGCCAAGCTGCTGCCATGGACGACAGATGTCTTCTTAGCAGTGCCGTGTTGATAGGCATTTAGACTGACTGCAGTTTTTATTCTCACACATGATGCAATAGTGAACATCCTTCTCACTACAGATGGACCAATGTTGTAAGTATTCCTAAAGGCCAAATTCTTGGAAGTACTTTCTTGATCATAGGTGATGCACATTTTTTCAACTGATTAATGTTGCAGAGTAACTGTCTCCAAAACTATTTATGCTATAGATCAGAGTAAAATCGAGTAAATTTGGGATTAGGAGAAATACTTTGTTAAATCTTTTCTCTGTCCATAAAAATGCACAGGTTTTTTTGTTTTTGTTTTTTACAAGCAAGCTGGAGATTGCCATCAAACAACATATAATAAGTTAAAACTTATATTATCCATAAAAATCAGAAACCATTTTCAATAACTCCTGCCATGGTCACATTTCTGCAAGACTTTGAGCCCTCTTTCCCCAGAGAAAGAATTCATAGCATCTTATGTATTTTAACTATGAACTGTTGCTATGATAATAAGTTACTATGCACTGCAGAAAATGATATTCCATCAGGCAACTCCTCATAAGTATCTACCAATCAGATACGCAACACACATTTTTGGAAATTAATAAGTTGAGACATGGGATGATGATGTCATCTTCTACAAGTATGGTAACCTTTCTGAAACTCATATCGAACACATCACCTGAAAACCCTACCAAATATTCGGATTTGAGATTGTTCCAAGCTCCTTTCTGTAGTTAGTCAGATCTCAAAGAAGAAGAAATCATCTTGATACCAATTGCCCTTAATGTTTAGTAATGGATGTTATACGGTGGCGTGAGAGGGTATCCTTTCAAACAATGAGCACTGAATAGCAAATATTTAACAATGTCTGGAAATACTTATATATTTATTCTAGTTCTTTGGCATAAAGCTAATTTGACGCTTTGTCTGGGATAATAACATCTGATACAATGACAACATAAGAGTAAGCAAATCTCTCTTTATCAGGATAAAGTCCATAAGGGAAGAGAAATTTTTTCTCTACTTTTCTAGGTTCTGGGCTGGTCTAATAATTTTTTTAAGTTCATTTATTTAATTTGAAAGAGAGAGAGAGCAAGAGAGCGGGGGAGGAGCAAAGAGAGAGAGGGAGAGAAAATCCCAAGCAGGCTCTGCACTGTCAGTACAGAGCCCAACATGGGACTCAGTCTCATGAACCATGAGATCGTGACCTGAGCTGAAATCAAGAGTCGGAAGCTTAACTGATTGAGCCACCCAGCAGCCTCACGGCTGGTGTAATAATTAAATTGACATAAGACAGATTAACAAGAGAAAAACAAATTTAATTACATATGTACAGAAGCCCCATAAAACTATGAGACTCAAGGGCAAGCATATGAGGTTTATATGCCATCCTGAGCTAAGGAATGAGATATGGGCTTGGTCTTTAAGGGAAGGAGGGTAATTCATGAGGCAACAAGAACAGCAGATGTTTGGTAAGTAGATATTTGTTCTGCCATACAGATAGGTCTTTCAGATAAAAGTTATCTCTGATAATAGCTTTCTTTCTGGATTGAGGCCCCTATCTTAATTATTTTGGGGAGTCAAAAGAGAGGAAAAAGTTTTTTTTTAGTTTGGGGATCTCAATTACCTCCAGCTCAAAATAATCTACTTGCCAAAGTGGCATATTTTAAGGTCCCATATTTTGCTCCGCTTCAAGCCAAAAAAATTTTTTTAAATAATGAAGAGGTTTTGCATCACATTAATAGAAAGGTTAAGACAGTTATATAAAAGCAGTTTCCCATGGATAAATCTGTTCTTATATACAGAAGCAAATATTGTGTTCTTTACAAAGTTTTATTTGTTTCCACACTCATTGTTTACATGCCTAAAACTTCTGCACGGTGAAGTTTTTAAATGAAATAAATAAAAACACTTGATTATTACAAAGGAGAGTTTGATTTCACCCTTTCACAAAAAAGGTTAATAGGTGGCACTGATACTTCGAATGCAGTTGAATTTCCCTTCTAAAAATGGGAATTGGAGGCCAAATAAAAAATGAATGCTCATGTATATTTAAAGACGAGTTATTCAAAAACACTGCTTACTTTATCTAGTTTCATATTTAACATACTTTAAACATAGTCAATTCTCTATCTTATCTCTTAACTATAATTTGTCTATAATAATAAAGCCTAATTCTTTGGAAATAATGCTCCATTAGCATAATTGGCACTACAGAGTGTTAAAGTATGTTACAGAATATTCTGTCACTCGACACTAAATTGAAATTTTAAAGAAAATGATGGAAATAGCTGTAAGGGGGAAAAAGTAGCCTTTTAAATCTAATTTGTTATGCACTGCAGTAGGGTAATGGATGCAATGGAAGTTCTTTTATTGACTTACCATGTCCAAAAGGTATTTAGGTAGCAAAAGATGTTAAGCAGACCCCCTGCAATCCCCTTTTAACTGAAGATAGCAGGAAATAAGGAATATAGGTCTGTGTCCCCCTGATTTTTATTTCCTTAGGAGTACAACTTATGCAAAGGATACCTTAGGCTGCTCCGCAGATCACAAAGGGTGCACTAGACCCCCTTGCTGTCTGCTTAAATAGAGTGATCTAAAGGATGGCTGAAACCATACCGGGAGTTCAATCCTTCAGGTGGGTCTTTTCAAATTCCAATAGTGAGGAGTTACTGGAGAATTGGTAAGGATTTCACTAGGTCCCAGCAGGTTTGAGATCAAAAGCTTTGGTTAAATAGAAGCCTGTTGGGAAATCTTAAAACCTCTTTGTAATGTAACTTTAAAAAGTTAATACAAAGAACCCTTAGACTGAAGCCCGTAACAGCACGAACAAAGAGTATATCAAAACTGATTCCATTAAGAGAAAGCGGACATACAAATTCACTTAATTTAAAGAGCTATCTGTTATATTACTATGTGAGAGAATAGAACTTATATCATACCATCAAGTCCATTTAGAAGATGTGCTTATTTCTTCTTACATACGCCAGACTTCATTCTTTGTCATTCAGATATGCTTTTTAAACAACATATATATTCATTTTCTGAAAAGAGAAAGAGCGATGTGCATTTAAATTCACTCCTAAAGAAGATACTTTTAAAACAAATTAAAATTAAACTTGATGGGGATCCATCAGTCAGTCGGTTATCTCTTTTTCATGGTGTCAAACTGCTAATTGCCCATTCTCCTTAAAATAATAAACCTTCAATTGATATTGATTGGTAGATCATTAATGAGTGCATTAATTATAATATGATTTTTATAATTAATACCAACCCATTTCTTCACAAGTCACACACTTTTATTAACTGAACTCATCCAATAATGGTTTAGTGGAAATATTTTGCTCGGTCAAACAACCACCCCCAAAAAAATCCTTATTTGGTTTTAATGTCTGAATTTTACAATTAGTTTTGAATCTTTCAAAGCACTTTCATGTACCCAATGTGTCTCATATTAGGCACGTTAGGCATGTGGAATGGGTGGGTTAGGCAGTGTTTTCCTTTTTGTTTGTAATAAATAGGGATACTGAAGCACACCGTTAGGACAAACAATGTTGATTGCACAGCCGTTTTGAGATGGCTTGGACTAGTAGCTTTAGTTCCCAATGTCAAGCTTAGCAATTTTTCAACTGAGCCATGTCTCACAGATCCCAGAAGGTAATTATATAGTAGGCTAAAAGATAAACTGAAGTTTATTAATGTTAAGAGTTTATTTGAGCAACAATCGGTTCAAATAGGGGCAGCATCCCATCTGGCAGATAGAAAGGAGCTCCGAGGAGCTGTGCAAAACGAAAGACTTGTATAGGCTGATGGGAGCAGGGGCAGGAAGTCACACTAGACAAAAAAGCAAGCTGGTTATTACTAAGTCATTTCCCTTTAGGGGATAGAAGGGGCCTATCTAGTGCTGATCCCTAACTGACTGTCTTAGGATTCCATTTCTGGAGGTGCCAGAACTATAATTAAAGCTCAGGTTTGGGACACAGGCTTAGTATAAATGACTCCATCCTGGGCCTGTTGTCTTGTTTTTAACACTCAACTCAACTCATACACGGCTGTATTTCTCCCAAGAACTCTTTCCCGAGTGTGTCCATTATTGACAGCAAATATCCTAAAATTCTCATATTGGTAGATGGAGAAGCTTTGGTTTGTGTACCATATTCAATTTTTTATCTGCATTTTCTCTTGCCTTCTTTCCTCATATCTTCTTTTACTTCCCTGCTTCCACCTCAGTTCTTCTCCCAGTGTGTTGTCTGATTAATGATAGGAAAATGAAAACAGGAGAATGGCAGATTATGTCTCTGGGACTTTCTGTGAAAAGGTATAAAAAGCGTTGGAAAAGGGTCAAGTATTCCTTGAATGAACCATCCCAATGGAGGTTTTGTTTTTTGTTTTTTGTTTTTTACCAAGTACCATCAGTCCCTTAAAAAAAAAAAATATGAAGAAGGATCTCCTTTGGCTCTATTGAAAACAAACAAATTTAGGGATGCCTGGGTGGCTCAGTCGGTTAAGCATCTGACTTCAGCTCAGGTCATGATCTCACAGTTTGTGGGTTTGAGCCCCACATTGGGCTCTCTGCTGACAGCCGGCTCAGAGCCTGGAGCCTGTTTCAGATTCTCTGTCTCCCTCTGACCCTCCCCTGCTCACACTGTCTCCCTCTCTCTCTCAGAAATAAATAAAAAACATTGAAAAAAACTTTTTAAAAAAAGAAAACAAACAAATTTACATTTTTGACAATCCTGTATCCTCACAGAGTCCCCAGGGAAACTCTGAGCCAGCACCCTACTCTGCACAGGTGAGTCATCAGATACTGGTCCACTTAAAGCTATTCAATGAGCTCCTGACAATGTCTGTCCTGATGGAATGTTGACTCACATAAGTCCTCTACCATGCAAATTGCCATCTGTGATATATAAAAAAATACCAAATCAATAATGAAAGGTGCACATGGACACTAAATCATTGATTCCCAAATATGTGTATATAGGTATGCATTGTGTGAGTATATTTATGTATATATTCTATATGGATGACATATGTGCTTATATCAATATAGTTAACCTGTGAGGTGTTATTAGAGTATACCTATTCTGCTCCAACACTGACTCCATGCTCAGTGGGCACTGTGTGACTAGCTTATCCCAATTGGATACTTTGAATACTTTTATAGACGTACTAAGACCTTAATATTCCTGAAGTTATTGCTTATGTCTTTAGTGGGCTTTGAATTTTAAAATCCATTCCAATGCATATTGTAGTATTTGAACACAAGTCTTGAATTTCAAAAGTTCAAAAATCACTACACTAGCAATAAATAAATTGAATGTAAAGGTGTTCTTTGAAACCTTCGCATATCGTTAGCAAGATCTTAGACACCAACAAGATTATTTTATTTTTAAAAAAATTTTTAAAATAGGCTTTANAACAGGCTCCAGGCTCTGAGCTGGCAGTCAGCACAGAGCCCGACGCGGGGCTCGAACCCACGAACCGCGAGATCGACCTAATCGAAAGTCGGACGCTCAACCGACTAAGCCACCCAGGCGCCCCAGAAGAGATTATTTTAAAAAATATCTGTTTATTTTGAGAGAGAGCGCAGGCTGAGGAGGGCTAGAGAGGGAGGGAGAGAGAGGGAATCCCAAGCAGATTCTGTGCTGACAGCACAGAAACTGATGCGGGGCTCGAACTCATGTTTGAGATCATGACCTGAGCCAAAAGCCAAAAGTAAACCACTTAACCCACTGAGCCACCCAGGCACCCCTAAAGGGATTATTTTAAAAGTGTGTTATAGAACCAGCTCTAAGACATTTATAATTTTGTAGTGGATGGAATACCTGCAAGACTGACACACAAATTCATGAATTGTTCCATATTGTTTCTTCAGTGAACAGGACACAGGACACATGTTAGGTGCTTAACAAATGCTAACTGACCTAATTAATAAAAAATAGATGAACAATTAGAGGCCAAAATGAAACAGATGATTATGTGGTGAATTTTTTTCTGTGACCAAAGGAGAAAAAGCAAAAATTAATGTCTAGGATTTTTCAAAGTGAAAAGAGCTGTCTTTTCTCACTAAGAAATAATGTATGCTCCCTGGAAAGCATTCAAATATCTCACAATAATCCCTCTATTAAAGAAAACCGGTTTTAATGATTTAGTATATGTTGTTCACTCACACATATTGAAGGTTGACATTTTTAAAAACAAAATTGGAATCAAAATACACATATATATTTTGTTCAATGACTAAGTTCAAAAATTTAACAATATATTGCTGATACCTCTCTTCAGATACAAGTGTCCTCTTTAACTGGGGTTGAGGCAGCTTATGTTTTATATATCTGATAATGTATTTAGCTCTATTAACAGATATCTAAGCTGCAGTAAATTTTTTATTCTTATAAGCAATGTTTCAATAAATATCTTTTAACATTTTTCAAGTTCAGATTTATTTTCTTGGCATAAATGCTGACTCATGAAATGGGCTTAAAATGTTGAAGTATTTTGGTAGAGTTATTTTCTAAAAAGGTTGTGCCAATTTATACTCCCAACAACTATGTATAAACCATCTTCCCTATAAGTTAGACTGGATGGAGCTCATTTAAAAAATCCTTGTTGATCTAATAAGGAAAAAAATCTCATTGTTTTCTTTTTTTTACTGTTGTTGTAAATCTTAGGCTACCTAGGGATCTCTTAAATAAGTCAATTATTTGATAAATCACAGATGGCCCACTCATGGAACATGTTCTGGTATCAAACTGACTTCCCTCTTCTATCTAACACCTTACTGGATTGTGTCTATGCAGTAGATATGAATCAAAGACATAAGAAGATCTCAATACTGGGTTAAACACACTTAGGAAAGATCAACCCTCTATATTAAATCTCAAAATAAAAAGGTTTCGGTTACTGACCACTATAACTATTTTCCATCACCATTCCCCTCTAGTCATTTGGATAATTAAGGAAATAAAATAGTTCACACAATATATGGCCCTGTTTTAGGACAAATTCTTCAAATCATCTTGCTACCAGTAATACGACAAGCTACCTGTAATTGTTTGGAAAGCTCCAGTGGGATTGTCCACTACAAACTCCACAAGCTGCTGCCGTGATGTGATGATGGGAGATAAATCTGTGAAACGAACAGATGTGTCTCAGAACATACCACCAGCAACAAGAATAAAAACCATTTTATATTTCCAGAGTCCCAGTCTGTACATGTGCCGAACCTTGTCGTGGAGAAACAAACTGCACTTTTATAACCTATCCTAAAGAGTAACCACTGATCAATATCTCTTGCCCATGAAGAATGGCAGGATCTTTGTGAGAAGGTCCTGACACATCACATGTTTCTTTCTGGACTGGGTCAGCACTTCCATGTAGCCTGTCCCGTGGGTATGAAACTGCCTATATTTTGAAGGCAAATGTGTGAAGATCTCCAGCCCCACTGTTTTACTAATCACCACAAAAGGAATGTAGTGAGCTATCTAGTATGTTCACTATCAGATGGTTGTTGTGTTGGTAGTCTATTGTGATATAACAAATACATCCAAAGTTTAGTGGTTTAAAACCCCACACATTTACTCTCTTGCATTTCTATGTGTTTGGAATCTGGGTACAACCTCAAGGGTCTTTTGTTTCAGGGTCTTGCAGTATAGATATTATCTGGTACCATAGTCACATCAAGGTTCAGCTGAGGCAGGATCCACTTCCAAGCTCACATTAGTGATTGGCTGGACTCAGTTCCTCACTGGTTATTGCAATGAGAGTTTCAGTTCTTTGTTGGCTACTGGCCAGAGGCGACTCTCAGTTCTTTGTCACATGGAGCTCTTCAACACAGAAGCATGGTCCACCAAAACCACCAAGGAAGTCATTATGACAGAAGTCATAGTCTTTATAACCTTATCATAGAAGTGACATATAATAACTTTAGTCATATTCTTTCATTAAAAGCAAGTCACTAGATTCAGCCCATACTCAAAGGGAGAGAGGATTAGACAATTTTGGGAATACTGGGAGGCAGGGATCACTGGAAGCCATCTTAGAAAGCTGTTACAAGTGATTTCTCAGCTGATGGCAGTAGAGGACACAGGGAAAGTAGGAAGGAAAATGCCAGGAAACATGATGAAAAAGGAATTCCTTGGAAAAAGGCTTATAATACTCCAGTGATATTGTCAATTCACATTGTCAATAAACACAGTTGAACCTGGGGGGTATTAGCTGCCTTGAGAAAATGTGTTAAGTCCCAGGTCAGATTAACATGTACCATGTCAAAGCAATAATCCTTCCAATTATATATGCATTAGGAAAAATCGAAATAGGTATTATTGGGTGATGATGGCAAAACCTAAGACAAAGACCATAATTGATAACAAAGAAACACAACCTCAAGCAAGAGGGAAAATATTCCACAGCTAATGTAAAAAAAAAAAAAAAAAGATCCTAACTCTTATTCCCTTAAAATGCTGCATCTAGCAATTAACATTGACAAAATGAAATTAATGATATTCAAAAAACTCTGAATCTGCATTTATCATTTATTCATTTATCCATTTATTTATCATTTGTCAAGCTGAAATTTTAAGTTTGTTTTGTGAAGAATATAGACCTAGTGGTAGTTTAATGTTTGCATTTATTTTGCGCCTATCCCTTATTTTGATAACAGTTGGCTCAAGGGGCATCTGGGTGGCTCAGTCATTTAAGCATCTGGCTCTTAATTTCAGCTCAGGTCATGATCTCATCGTGAGTTTGAGCCCTGTGTTGGGCTCTGTGCTGACAGTGCAGAGCCTGCTTGGGAGGCTTTTCCCTCTCTTTCTGACTCTCCCCTCTCATGCACGCTCTCTTTCTCTCAAGAATAAATAAATAAATTATAGGAAAAAAAAGAGAATAGTTGTTTCAAGTTAGAGGTATATTTGGGGACCATTAAACAAAATATAGAAAATACAACTTACTGATCCACAAGGGAATGCGGGGATTCATTCTTATGATATCATTGTTATTATCATAGCTGTTCTAATAAGTTGAGCTAATAAGCTGAGTGTATGCACGTATGGGCTATATACATGTTCTTATGATAACAAAAATGAACAGAAATACAGCAGATAAGTTGTCTAAACAGGTTATGCTTGGTTTTCGTGTAAAAACTTACTAATTAATGCAAGTGTTGCAATCATTTTTATGACGTTGCCCAAAGATGGCACTTTAAGGGTTATGCCATATGCTGATTGACAGCAGCCATAATTCCATACAATGAGACTGTATCATATTGTTTGAAGTGAGGTGATATTCATCTCTTGAAACTGATCAAACATACGACTGCATCAAACAGTATTACAACATAATCACGCTGTATGTGGGGACTGCCAAGGTTGATCACCATGTTGTACTCCTTTTCCTTGGACTTCTCTAATAGCAGTTGTGACACACCACTGCTTCCACATTTTCCTTTAAGAACTGCAGAATCTAAGACAGAAGAAAAAAACCTGCATAAAATTGTGATTTGGTTCTGCTGTGTGAGTGTACATCTGTAGACTGCTTTAGAATAACAAATTTGCTCCTGCTAAGATCTCTCTAAATATATAAATAAAAATATAGTAAGATTAAGATAAGAAGTGGAGATTCCAAACAAGGTGAAAATAATGCAAATGCCCTTTCTTTCTTTTTTTTTTTTTTAAGTAAACAGGAAACCTGGAAGAAATGTCTTTTTTATTTTTTTTATTAAAAAATATTTTAATTTTTATTTTTGAGAGACAGAGCATGATTGGGGGAGGGGCAGAGAAAGAAGGAGACACAGAATCTGAAGTAGGCTCCAGGCTCTGAGCTGTCAGCACAGAGCCCAATGCGGGGCTCGAACCATGAGATCATGACCTGAGCGGAAGTCGGACGCTCGACCGACTGAGCCACTCAGGTGCCCCAGAAATGTCTTTTTTAAAAACACTTTCCAGTGTCTGAAACTCCTACTGGTATTTTTTCTAATGTGCTGTTTTGTGAAGCCACTTGAGTTTTCTACTGACCTTGGGGCTATTTTGACTTGTGATGAAAACGATCAAGAATCTGTTCCTCCCCCACTCTCAGTTACTGCTGATCTTAGAAAGAGGTATGAGGATCCGCATGAGTGAATGAGGGTGATTTGGTTATTCTCTTAGTGGCATGATGTCCTATAACATGGTGGCTTGTAGACTGATGCAATACAGGGACTACCCTTTTATTACCCATTCATCTATCTATGCATGTATCCATCCATCCATCCACCCACCTGTCCAATATCCTATAAAACAGCCATTGTGGGGGACGCCTGGGTGGCTCAGTGGGTTAAACATCTGATTTCAGCTCAGGTCGTGATCTCATGGTTTATGAGTCTGAGCCCCACATGGGGCTCTGTGCTGAGAGCTCAGAGCCTGGAGCCTGTTTCAGATTCTGTCTCCCTCTCTCTCTGCCCCTCCCCCACTCACACTCTGTCTCACTCTCACAAATAAAATTAAAAAAAAAAACGTTAAAAATTTTTTTAAAAAGAGCCATCAAGATACTTTTGGGACCATGTTCAGGATAGTTAACAAAGAAATAGGCGGCTTGGTTGAGAGTCCTCTATTCATGCTGATATTCACTGACCAGTATGTTAACTATTCTGGTTCTCCAATGCAAATGCATGCAAGCCTGCAGCATGTCACCATCCTATGTGGACATGATCCATTTGTGTAACTCTACCCTAACCCTGACTTCTTAGGCTTAAATATCCTGTCTTATAGGCCTGAAGAAACCTTGGGGCTGTTTCAGAGACTCATTGGGACGTCAGGAACACAAAGACTCTCTGCACACCCACACAGCCATTGGTCTTGTGCTGTCCTGTGTTATGGTGGGCACCAAGGAATCCGTGAGGCTGGGGGCCTTTTTGGGTTCTCCCAAGATATAAGACCAGATAACTCTCTGCTCCCAGATTCCTTTCTTTAACCTTGGACATTCCTCCCAGCTTAGGTGTGGGAGGATCAGGCCAAAGTCCCATCATAGAGACAGCACCAATATTTAGGCTGTGTTTTCCTTCTAACCAGTTTGTCTTTTTCTTCCCTTCAGCCCATCTCATTTAAAATGAGGTGAAAAACACTAGATTTTCTTTAATTTTACTCAAATCTTGGACTTGTGATATTAATGTCATGCTTTGAGATGGTGGGGCTTTCATGCTTGATACACAAATGCCCAGGGTTTCAAAATTAAAATTTAAGAACTGACTTTTCCTTTATCTTTCTGCAAGAGCATTCATTTCCTAAGCAGTAAGGAAGTCCTAGCTGCTTCCCAAATATGGAGAAGGGCCACTAAGTACCCTCTCTCTTACTTTGCTTTCAAATTGATTCAGTTTGTTATTTGACCTTTTTCTTTCCTTTTCTCTCCATTTTCTTAGAGTTCAGTTACCTGGGGTTTTTTCCCCCTCTCATATTGAATGGAATAATTAACTTGCTATGTTTCATCTTTCTTCTTTTTAATTATAAATTGTGAAGACTGTGTATTTACCTCCAAGCATTACTTAAATTACATCACAGATTTTTGTTTGTTTGCTTTCTTTAAATTTGGGTTTTCTTTAAGTTTCTATTGTATTTAATTCCAGTTAGTTAACATACAGTGTTGTATTAGTGTCAGCTGTACAATATAATGATTCAACAATTCCATACATCAATCAAAAATTTGTAAAGAAATCTAGACACAGAGTACAAATAATTAATTTTTTAATGTTTATTTTGAGAAAGAGAGAGAGAGAAAGAGAGAGAGAGAAAGCAAGCACACATACAATTGAAGGAGGGGCAGAGAGAGAGGGAGAGAGAATCCCAAGCAGGCTCCACACTCAGCACAGAGCCTGATTCATGATCTTAGGGCTGTGAGATCATGACCTGAGATGAAATGAAAAGTCAGACACTCAACTGACTCAGGCACCCAGGCACCCCCAAGTTATTTTTTCTGAGTACTTTTAAATTGCTGACCTGATGTTCTGTAAGGCACACTTTAATATGTTTTTACAAATGAGACCATCTTCCTACTTAACTGCAACACAGCCAATAAAAGCAGAAGGTAAACTTTGATACACTTCTGCCCTTTAGTCAACAAATCACATTTGAGAGTCATCAGTTGATATAACAATATTTTTTTGTTACCAAAGGATCCAGTTTAGAATCACACACTGCATTTACTTGTCATGTCTCTTTCGTCTCCCCCAGTCTAGAATATTTCTGTCTACCCTTGATTTTTATGACTTTCATGCTGTTGAGATAATTCTAGGTATTTTGTAGAATTTCCCTTGATTTAAGTTTGTCTGATGTTTCTTCATGATTATATTCAGGTGATAGTATCATAGAAGTGATACTGAGCTCCTCTCAGTGCATCATATCACTTCACACATGAATTCAATAACTGGTGTTTGACCACTTGATGCAAGAGATGTCTTCTAGGCTTTTCCATCATAAGTTACTTTTTGCCCCTTTTGTGGGGAAGTACCTTGAAATCATATAGATATCCTGTTCTGCATAAAACTTAAATTTATTCTTTTTTTTAAAAAATATTTTATTTCTTTTTGAGAGAGAGAGAGCATGAGCAGGGGAGGGTCAGAGAGAGAAGGAGACACAGAATCCGAAGCAGGCTCCAGGCTCTGAACTAGCTGTCAGCACAGAGCCTGATGTGGGGCTCGAACCCACGAACCGTGAGATCATGACCTGAGCTGAAGTCGGATGCTTAACCGACTGAGCCACCCAGGTGCCCCTTAAATTTATTCTTTAATGTCAGTATGGTTTCATGATTTCCTACTTCACTTAATATTGTAAATTTCATAAGCTGTTATCATAGTACTGTCAATATTAGTTTTGATACTTGAGTTATGGTCGATATTGTCTGTAGGAGACCCTTAAAGCTGGTTTCTAGGGCCTTCTCTTATATGTTTCCTCTCTATAGCCCTGGAATTAGCTAATTCTCTAGGAAATACTATTTCCTTTTCCTGGACAATGGTATTTAGAAGCCAAGGTCTGTGTGCTCTCTGCGCTCATTGTTATCAGAGTGTTGCTGCTTCCAGGCCCCATTAAAGACAGAACCAGGAAGTATACGTATGCCTGTACCATGTATGCACATCTAAATTTATTTCTATGTCTATGTGTACATACTGAAAACCAGGAGTTCATGCGACATTTACAATTTCACTCTAGTTTTTTCCCTTTCCATATGTATTACTACCTTCTCTATTAGTGAGAAGCCTAGCTTCCATACTTCTCTAGACATTTACTTATGTGATCAACCTCACTTTATGCAACCAATCAATCTCTCATTCCCACGATGACCCCTTTCTCCACGTAGATGTCTTCCTTTTGCTGCTTGGGCTCGAATTCTGCTGCACAGACTCTTTCTCATGCTGATTCCTCATGCTAGAGTGCCTGCTGTCCCCAAGTGGATGTTCTCATCCTTCCTTTAAAAAAAATTTTTTTTTAATGTTTTATTTATTTTTGAGAGAGAGATAGAGACAGCATGAGCTGGGGAGGGTCAGAGAGAGAGGAGACATAGATTCTAAAGACAGGCTCCAGGCTCTGAGCTAGCTGTCAGCACAGAGCCCAACGCAAGGCTCGAACCCACGAACCATGAGATCATGACCTGAGCTGAAGTCAGATCGACTGAACCACCCAGGTACCCCTTTCCTCATCCTTCTTGAGCTCTGTTATCTTCCTCTGAGCCACTGATATTCTGCCTACCTAATCTGTTTCCCCTAACTGCAGTAAGATTGAATTATTCAGCAAGGGGAAGGAGTATGACTCAAGTTTTGCCACTTAATATATTTATTATCCTTCAATTCTTCAAGTCATAAGTTAGTTTATGTGTATTTTGCATTTTCAAATATATTGGGGTTTTGTTACTGAATTCTAATTCAATGATATTGTATTCAACTCTATTTTCTAATTTCTAAATTAATTCAATTTAGATCAGTTCTTGTTATTTGTTGAGACTTTTTTGAGATTCAGTTAGTGATCAATTTGGTGAATGCTCCAAGTTTGTCTCAAAAAATTTCATATTCTCCAACTCTTGGGATCAAGGTTCAATATGTATCAATCATAGCAGGCTTATATTTGGGTTGTCCAAATTTTCTCTATCCTTACTAAGATTTTTATCTGCTTGATTTACCAATTATTAAGGTAAAACCATTAAAAATATTTCCACTGTGATTGTATATTTGATCAATTTTTACTTCATATATTTTGAATGCATGCCTTTTGATGAATACAAGTTCAGAAGTGGTATATTATCCAGGTGACTTATTCTTTTTGTCATCATGAGCTAAAGCCAAAATTAATTATTCCTGACAATGTTTCAATAACGGGTTTTGCCTTAAAGTCTATTTTTCTGATATTAATATAGCAACACCAGGGGTTTTTTTAGTTGGTATAAACATAATGTTTTCTATATTTGGATTTATTTCCACCATTATCTTTTGGGCCCTGTTTTTTTTTAACCCATCATTCTGTTTTCCTTTTTTCTTGCTATTTTTTGGGTCAGTTGAGTTTGTTTTCTTTAAAAATATTTTCTTATTTGGAAATAGTATATTTTATTTCAGTTCTTTTACTGTAACTTTGTAAGAGCTGAGGTTAATGAGTATATTTACTTTTATTTTAAGTAATACAAAAATGTAATGACAAAGTTTGATTATTCTCCACTTGTTTTATATATTATTGTTTTTCAGACTTTTACATCCACTCTGCTTTTCAAAAAATATTTATTTCTGAATTTCTTATGACACATTCATCCAGATAAAAAGAAATGAAGAATTATAGAATCACAACCTCTAGCCAGTGTCTAGTTTAAGAAATAAAACTTTATTCATATAGTTGAATTAACCAGTGTAGGCCTCCTCCCCTCAGAAAGAGCTACTATGAGATAAAGAGATATTTCATCTTGTTTTTTTAAATTATTTTATTCGGAAAATGCTTATTTAGACTTAATATGTATTCACCATTTTATTTTGTCACTATTGCTTCTTTTATCTCATTCTTGTCTGGGCTCAGTTTCTTTCTATGAACAACATTCTGACTTGGCTTTTTCAGTAAAGTTCTGTAAGTGGTAAGCATTCTCATTATTTACCTGGAAAGAAATATTTACTTGCTTTTGACCTCATTCTTGAATGATATAGGTATAGACTATGAAATAGATACGAAAATAAGATTGTTAATTGACAGCTATTTTCTCTCAACAATTTGCAGATATTTTATTTTGCCTATTATGTTGCAATTGAGAAATCTGTTGTCAATCTCATTAGCATTCCTTTGTAGATAATCTGCATTAATAGATGGATGTTTGCCCTACTCCTTCTACTAAATCCTTATGAAATTTCTATTATAAGGGACTTTTTCATTCAAACCTCTCTGTGTCTATATTTGTGTGTGTGTGTGTGTGTGTGTGTAAATTATATATACATACATACATATGTATTACCTCAGATTTGTCTTCTTTATAAGCTCAGATTTATTTCTAAGTTCATGAATTCTGCCTAAATTGTGTCTAATATGCCCTTAAAGCCACTGATTGCAATAACTTCGAGGACAATATTTTATATTTTTAGAATTTTTAATTGGTTCTTTTTCAAATCTATCAGATATCTTGTTTTTAATGCTTTTATTTTTCTTTCTCTAATGCTTTAGACATTTTAAATCTATATATGTCATAGTCTCTCTGATATTTCTATTATTATCTGATAGTTCAAAAATCCCCTGGGGTATAATTCTATTTTTTTCTTTTTTCTAAATCTCTTAAGGTGGATCTTGTATGTTTTGGAATTTTGAATGGTGCGCTCAATGCTGATAGGTTTCATCTGGAAACATCAGGTATGATCGGGGATAAGGCTGTTTTATACCAGATTTGCTCTCAGTTTGCTTCTGCTGGGACACATTGACATCTCAACAGCGAATCTTTGGGGCCATGCAGGTTGAACACCAAGCTTATATGATTGGTGTTCAATCATATCAGTCACATGACTGATATGTCTGTGTTTACAAATTCTCTGGGGAGGCTTATTTTCCACCTTACACCCAAGGCTAGAAGGTTTCCTTCCTTATTTTCTCTTTTTGCTAGTTTGCAGATTATTTCCAGTCTATCATTTTACTGAAAGAGTATCCCTTAAATGATCCTGGATTTATGTAAGTTTCAGTTTCAATCCCCCCCCATCTCCCTCCAGAATTTTTAAAGCCTTGTTTTCTCTGTATCTCTGAACATGAAAATGAAACCTTCTAAGTGCCTGAAACATGACCATCACCCTACCCTACCCCAGCTCTTATAACCTGCCTTGTTAGTTTATGTCATTAACCACATGGGCTCTCTGTTCTCTCTTCCTTTGGGTCTCTGGTGCTGTTTCTTACTTTCTCATGAACTCAACTATGGTTTGAAGAGCATTTATTTTATTGTTTCTAGAATTTTAGTATTTGTAGTGGGAGAATTTTCAGGATATTTAGACCATAATAATCCTTAACTGGAAGTCCTTCTTGACTTCCCATAGGCCTTTCAATTTGCTACAAACCATTCAGGTGGGCTTCCTCACAAATCTGGATTTCTGCAAGGATTTCCCATCTCAGTTTCCCAATCCAGAAAATCATTCTGACTCCTCCTTCTTCTTCATGGTCCAGCCAAATACCGAGCCCCATTGATTTCTTTACAGTACATATCTTGAACCAATCCACTTGTCTCCATCTCACCCTGCTTTAGTGTAAGTCGCCACCATCTTCCCTAGATTACCATAGCCACCTCCTAATTCTCATTCCCTCTAATCCATTATTTATACTGTAGCAAGAGAAAACTTTCTAAAAACTAAATCTGAAACTAAATGTATCTTCCTGCTTAAATCCATCAATAGCTTTCCATTGTGGTTTAGATAAAAGATTTTAAATCCCCAATATGATCTATTTCACATGGCTTATTCATTTCCATCATTAATTAATCTAACAAATATATAATGAGCAGCCACTACCTCTGGCATAGTACTTAGAACTGGGCATGTAGTATGTATTAATTTGCTATAATAAACTAAATGTTTGTCCCTCCCCCTCCTAATTCATAGTTGAAATCCTAATCCCCGATTTGATGGTATTAGGAGGTGAAATCTTGGGGAAGAGATTAAGTCATGAGGGTGGCCTTCATGAATGAGTGGGCTTAATGCCCTTATAACAGAGTTCCCAACAATCTCCCCTGTTTCATCCATTATGTAAAAACACAGCAAGAAAATGCTAGTCTATGAAAAAACAGTAGGCTCTCAATAGTTACTGACTGTCACCAGACACTTAATCTGAAACTTTCCAGCCTCCAGGCCTATGAAGAATACATAGGTTTCTGGTTTTTAAAAACATTTTTTTAAAGTTTATTTATTTTTGAGAGACAAGAGATAGCATGAGTTGGGGAGGGGCAGAGAGAGAGGGAGACACAGAATCTGAAGCAGGCTCTAGGCTCTGAGCTGTCAGCACAGAGCCCAACAAAGGCTTTGAACTCACAGACTGCAAGATCACATCCTGAGCCAAAGTCAGATGCTCAACTGACTAAGCCACCCAGGTGCCCCTAAATTTCTGGTTTTTTAGCCACCTAGTGTATGGTACTTTTGTTACAGCAAACTAAAAGGACAAACTATCATAACAAAGTGCCAGACTAGCTGGTTTAATTAACAGAAACTTATTTTCTCACAATTCTTGAGTTTCTGGAAGCTAGAAGGTCAAGAGCAAGGCACTGATAGGGTTGATTCCTTCTGGGGTCCCTCTTGTTGGCTTATAGTTGGTGGTCTTCTCCCGGGTCTTCACATGATTTTCCTTTTGTGTGTGTCTCTTAATCTCGTCTTATGCAGATACCAGTCAGACTTGTACAGGGCTCACTCTAAAACCTCATTTTAACTTAAACACCCTATCTCCAAATACAGTCACATGCAGATGTACTGAGTGGTAGGGCTTTCTGATATGAAGTTTAGAAGAGACAAACAATTCAACCCTTAATACTGTGGTAAACCTCATCAACCTTCTTTCTCCTTGCACATTCCTGTTTCCTCTGCTTTCCAGATACTTCTCTGTAAGAAGTGAGCTTCTCTTTCTTACCTTAAGGGTTTTGCAAAGATTGTTCCCTTCATTTGGAATGCTTCTCTCCCTGCCCTCAACTTTGCTGATCCAAAGGCTAGATTCCCAGCTTCAATGTCACTTCCTTGGAGAAACATTTCCTGACTCTCAGATTAGATTAGGCCTCTGTGTTTTGTGCTCTTTGCATCCTTTTTGTACCACTTCCTATAATTCTAATTAAATGATTAACTGTATAATTAGTGAATTTCCTTGATCCTACAATTCTATTTGTTGTTAGATGCGCCATCAATTTCAAAACACTTGTAGGGAGAGGAAAGAAATACTATTCCAATAGTCAGTTATTGCTATAATAATGCCGCATAAAAAACCACTCCAAAATTCAGTGACTTAAAACAATAAGCATTTACTTTTCTCTCATGAGTCTGTGAGTTGCTGTAATTCACTTGCATAAGACTCAGTTTCAGGTTCTCAGCTCTGGGATCCAGGCTGAAAGCTGGATTCAGGTCTACTTCATGTATGTTCATATTCTTCTTGGAATACTGGTTACCTAGCGCATGGTATTCTCCCGGTTAATGACAGACGTTCAGGCGGAGGGCATATGCAACGTCTGTTAAGGCCTGAGCTCAGGATAGGTACACTCTCACTTCCATGGAATTTCGTTGTTCAAAGCAAGTGCCAGGCAAGCCTAAATTTAACATGTTGGGGGAAGTACCCTGCCTCCACTAATCGGATGCCCTATGAAGTCACATGGAAAAGGGTAATATATATAAATGTATAGTTCTATGATAAGAAAGAGTTGGGAAGAATAATTCAATTTACCATAACTATGGTAAACAGAATGCACATACATTTTTTTATTAAGTTTATTTTATCTTGAGAGAGAGAGAGCAAGTGGGGTAGGGGCAGAGAGAGAGAGGGAGAGGGAGAGAGAATCCCAAGCAGGCTCTATGCCGTCAGCACAGAGCCCAATGTGGAGCTCCAACTCACAAACCGTGAGATCATGACATGAGCCGAAACCAAGAGTTGGATGCTTAACCCACTGAGCCACCCAGGCGCCCCTGCCCATACATTTTTATTTTGTTTACTTAAAATAGATTATCTAAATAGTTTGTCTATACAAAGATATACCACTTTCTTCTGTAGTACGAGCATATCTTCACACAGTCTAAAGTATCTTCTGAGTCACTTTTGGTTATCAGCCGTGAAGCACCACATTCTAGTGACCAGTCCGTTAGAGAGCACAGGTATGGCGTCTTGACTTTGTTAAGAATTGTGTAAGTTTTACGCATACCAAAAAATACTAGAGTCCCATTTGCACTTTCCATTTAGTTAAAGTCAGACATTCACTATCTCTCATAACTAACTCTCTTATCCTTGGAAATTAAAAACTTTTTTAAAAATCAAAATCAAAAGTAGTTTTTGACAGATACTTTACACCTGAATGATAATCCTTCAAATGCAAGAAACTCTCTAGCTTGGAAATTCTACAATCTGTTTCCAATGGCAATTGTACTGTCTAGTATGTGACAGGTAATTCTTTTGAGTACGTTTTAATAACAAAATAAAACACATGTTTATCTCCTGGTGGATATCTGTCCATCTTAAGGTGGCTGCAAAGGACTTGAGTATTTTTAGATGACATTTAAGTGAAAATGGGTCATTTCTTTGGTGATGAATGTTAGCTTCACTTATACTGTCCTGTGGCTCAGCTTCCAGGTTTTTCTGCATATCCAATAACTTTCATTTCAAAGCTACTTTGGAGCATAATCCTTTGAAAGAAATTTGAAAAGACAATTAGAGATGTAAACTTAAGTTAAAATTCAATGCTGTGTGGGGATAGTAGTGTAAATAGCCCCAGTAAAAAGTATTTGTTTAACAAGAGATACAATGTCAACTGTATCACAACTTATTCCTCTGCTTAATAGCTGGAAAGTTTCTTTTAACATGGATTTAAGGATCTATCCAATGTAATGCTGGAGTGGTTATCTGAAATTACATTGTGCTCCCGTAAGTCCCCTACCACAAGTGTGGGGAAAGTGAGCCAGGTGGGGAGAATAAATGTCCTTTCTACCAGGGTCTGATTTGGATGCTAGATATGATAGGTTCTCTCTTCTGAGACTGTAAGGAGCATGTGAAATATACAACACTGAGCTAGCCTTCTAGAGGAAGACACTACCACCACCACCACCAATCCAGAGGAAGACCTAGAGAAAGAGAGAGAGAGAGAGAGAGAGAACTAAGCCAGATCCCAGAGGACAGTGCTTGAGCGTGGAATTCTCTCCTAAGGCCCAAGGTCATCTTTGAGGACTTTTTGATACATACTTTATGCCTGGTTAGTGTGAGCTGATTTCCATCACTTGCAGTCAAATAGAGAAATACAGATAGAACCCTGGGCACTACAAAATAATACCCTGCGTGGACAGCATCATGGTTAGAAACAACACACAATGACGCAGCAACCAAAAATAATTCCTTAAAAAAAAATTTCTGAATTCCTCAAGTTCTTCACTTGTTTTTTTGAAGAAGATGAGGGGAACAGAGATCCTTAAAAATCCCCCTTCGCCTCCCCCGTCCAGGGGTTCACACGCGGCTGCGGCTTCTGCTCCCTTACATCTGTCTTTGAATTCCAGTCTCATGTCAAGATAACCTCCTCCCCCAGATTTAACCTTTGGAACTTTTGTTCTCTCTTCCTTTCCTCCCTAGTCTCATGCCTACAGCCCCAAAGAACTTGTCTGTCAAATCAACACTCTCAAGGCAGGATGCACCTCAGAACACAAGGAACCGTAGGAAGATGAAGAAACCCTGGGAACGTCCAGTGCTCTTCATTTTTGTCCCATTGTTCCCTTTGTAAAAGTTATAAAATGAAAAAAAATATATATATATGCCTTATGTTTGAGGTTACGCAAATATTTCTCAGCATTTTTTTTCTCACCTTCCACATCCATATCAAGTACCTAATGACAATTTTTTGAATTTTTCTTCCTTTCAAAAGAGGAAATTACTGGCCACACGAATTACGGAGTGAACAAAAAAAGAAATGTATGAATAAATGGAAAAACAAGACATGGCAATAAGACAATAATTTGGGGGAAATTATTACCGAGAAATGTAAGGTCATGGTCAATAAATGCTTGATTAAAAAATGCATTTCTAAAATCCAAGTCTTTCTTCAAATACATTACAAAACAAAGAATGGGAAAAAGGACAGAAAGTAAAAGCAAGTTGTCTATAAACCAGAATATGGTAGCACATTTTGTCTGCAGTTCTTGATCAAAAGTTATCAAAAATATTTAAGGATACTTAAATTATGAATTGGAATTATTTGCGACTAGGGTTCAGTCTTAACTGATAGAAGTCATTCCCATTCTCACTTTCAGTTTATGCATTAAATGATGCAATCAGGTGGATACGGAATGCTCCAAATGGGCTTCTGGAAAAAGCTTTCCTTGACTGCAGAGACTCAAGCAAGAAAATGTCCCTTCTCTTGCATCTGGAAAGAAAGATGTGGTAAAAATGTGATGGCTGGACTGCTGTAGGCCTCTTGTGAAGATAAGGAGAGCTAAATAAAAGGTAAAGTACCAGGATGGAAGACTGGGAAGATGGAGGTGCTCTACATCTGTACTTCTAGCTGTCATAAATGATTGTTTTTCCTGACAAAG
The DNA here is from genome assembly GCF_008692635.1 of Crocuta crocuta. NCBI lineage: Eukaryota > Metazoa > Chordata > Mammalia > Carnivora > Hyaenidae > Crocuta > Crocuta crocuta. The sequence goes on along the minus strand of NW_027530545.1, from coordinate 11,199,090 downwards.
CAACTCAGTTGGGCCAGATCCTTCTGAGTTTTGCACCTGACAGAATCCTAATACATAGAGAACTATATAAAAGAGAAGCTGGAGATCTAAGTTTGGGACCGAGAAGCATCTCACAAGCTGGAGGTTAAAAGCAGAACCCAACAGCTATTTTTCAGTAGAAATAGTCTGGTGGGGATGTTCCAGGTTGGATGGACTAGAATTCCAGTGTTTTCTTTCGGTTCCTCCATTCAAGGCAAAAATGCAAGCCTCAGGCCTGACTGCATTTAGCAAGAAAGAATTAATTCCTTAACTAGAACTTTAGATTCTAATAGAAGCTTAGGTAGGTATTGAATAGCTAAAAATGTCATGTCTACCACATAAAAATTAGCTAAGTTTTCCCAAGACTTCCTGTATTATGGTTTCCTTGTTTCTTGGTATTCATTCGCAGAGGGCTTCCATTTCTCCTAATCATCTCTTGTCCTTATTTCCTGTTTCCATAAAATTCTATGCCTTCATTTTAAATTATGCCTTCTGCAAAGTCACCCTTGTCCACCTTCCCTATGTCTTCATTCCCAAAACGTGGAACTAAATCAAGCCTGTTTTGTATCTCAGACTTTCAGCGGAGATTTTGGGTTACAAATGGAGATTATGCTGGAATGAATAGAAGCTTAGAACTGAGTGTAATGGACTCCTTTAATAAAAAAATATAATAATCAACTATATCCCACCATGGGGAATTTGTTGCTGGCTATGTTATCTTTAAGACATAGCCTATATCCCTTCATCCTTTGACCATTTTCTTTTTCTTTCTACCAAGGTGGGTTTTTTCCCCCAATTTCTCCAAATTCGTATTAATTTCTTAAACAGAACAGTTCTCCATCTTGCACTCAACATCAAGCTTGTGGCCTACTCATGCATATCCAAGACTCATTAAGGAGCTCTGTCAATAGATTACCTACTTCAGATCTCTATCCTTTAAAGCACAAAGCACTGCGATAGCTTTGGAATTAGCTTTTCCTTTATACGATATAAATTTTAGGAAGTGCTTTCCTCCTTACTAATCTACATAAGCAGAAAGGGAGCAATTTAAAGATTTATTCTTCCCCACATCACAGAAAACCCTGCAGGGATTGTCTTGGTTTTTATCCCCTTCCTTTCTTCTTCTTCTTTCCCATCTTCCTTCTGCTTCTGCTCCTCCTCCTTTTCCTTCTCCTTTCTACCCACCACAAAGACTGCAGTTGTGATTTATTGTCATAACCATCATTCAAATACGAAATCCGGTCTAAGGGAAAGGGAGGAACTGGGCATGATGCGGTATGACTTCCAGGCCCAACTCTGCAATGTACTAATGGGATGATTCTGAGCACGTCTTCTGAACTTTGGGACTAAAGCTATGGTTTTCCGCTTTCACAAGAGTGTTACAAAGACCAGATTAGATGATGGATGAAAAGAATGCATCGTCAACTATCAGGAACTAACCAAACATGGTAAGAACGAATAGGAGAGCAGATTCCATCGGGAGAGGTCCAAGAGAACCAGGAAGAACCCAGCGGCTGGGTTTCTGTGTTGGGGCAGGAATTCAATCAAACAGCAAATTATTCAGGGGCTTCAGTATTGGCGCACCAGCATCAGAGTGGGGCCCAAAACAAGGTTGGATCTTGAGCTGCAGAGCTACTAGGATTCCTTTTATTTTATTTTGTAAAGGCGGATTTGATCTCTGAGGTTGCTGCAGGTCCAAACTTAAAAGAAATCTTACCCTCTTTAAGGTTGAGGGAGCAAAGAGTTAATTACCTTGTTCTATTCGTCTCTCTTCCAAATTTTTCACATGGGCTTTTCCCTTAATTAGCCATCATAGGAAACTGAAGAATATTTATTATTTATTGTGTGTATTAAATTTTATGTCTTTTCTTCTTAATTTTTAAAATGGGTGAATTTATTACTTTTTCGTGTTTTTCTCCTAAACAAGCAAGGTTTGTTGTTATTGTTGCTGCTTTTATCGTTTGTTTAGTAGTAGTCTTCATCTGACTTTCCTTTGGGTCAGTAATTCTTCATAAAAAGCAAAATGAGAAAAAGCTTCTGGCATGTTTTATATTAATTGGAAGAAGCAAATAGTTTCCCATACATTTTTCTTACTCTCAATTCGTTTCTTTTTATCTCTTACTCAATTTAAATGTGATACCTAGAAATGCCCATTCAGTATTGATTAAGTTATATGGCTTAACTTAGGGCTCTATGGTAACTTATTAAAGTATATTTTATAAAGTGATTTTGGCTGTCAAGATAACATGACTATACAATGACTGATGTGCACACGTGGATCATTGCTATGGTTCTAAGTCAGCTCTAAAGGGATCACGAAATGAGCACCTACGTGCCAATTTCAATTTTGTTTATATTACCTACCACAATTCATTAGACTCATCGAATTCCAAAGGGTTTAGGCATTTAAGGACTTGCTCAACCTGTTAAGAAATTCACTGCTAGCCAAGGTACTCAGGAGGAAAGCATGTCTGAATAATTCGTCCATTTAAAACAGCCTTTATTTTTACATCTACAGTCCATAGCATATAACAATGCTTATACATAGTCCCATTTATTTTATGTATCCATCCATCCATTCTTGTAGACTGTAAGTGCCTTAAAAGCAAAGAATGCCTCTATTCCTCTTTTTCTGTCTCCCGCAGTGCGAATATGGATATCTAGTGCAAGCTTCACTAAGGAAGGTTGGACTTGAATGGAAAAACTGATTCACAAGAATCAATCAAATTTCACTTAAGAGTTTCCCTTAGCTGTTTAATATCTGAATGCAACAATCTAAGTTTTACTTGGAAATGATGATGCTTTTAGTGATTATGGCTTATTGCGCTCAAGCAGTGTTGAAAGTTTTGTATGATGAACCTCTTTTCTCCCAGCTCTATGTTGGCTCTCTTTTCTCCTTTCCCCTGTATTTGGTACTGTGTCTTCTACTCTGTACACTTAAGCCATTACTTAAGAAAAAGCAATCTGGGGGCACCTGGGTGGCTCAGTCGGATAAGCATCTGACTTTGGCTCGGGTCATGATCTCACGGTTTGTGGGTTCGAGCCCCGCATCGGGCTCTGTGCTGACAGCCAGCTCAGAGCCTGGAGCCTGTTTCAGATTCTGTGTCTCCCTCGCTCTCTGACCCTCCCCTGCTTGCTCATGCGCTCTCTCTCTGTCTCTCAGAAGTAAATAAAATATAAATTTCTTAAAAAAAAAAAAAAGAAAAAGGAATCTGGCATTTTCGTATTTTAACTCAAGGGAAAACAAGTCTGTATAAGACCCAGTGGATTCATTATTTGAGGTGGGAGGAATCTGACCAGAAAGAAAATAAACAGACTTTTAAAACGTTAACAGTTGGATTGAAAAAAATTATGTATAGATGGGTTTGTTTCCTTGGATAAGGTATTCTTAGTGTTCTTAATTATACATAAGTAAATATTCTTGGTTGATAGAATTGTCGATGAAGCTACTGAAACTAAAAGGTCTGAGAAAACAGATATCATTAAATGAACAGGGAAACCACTTTATACAGCACCCATTGAACACTCAACTGAGAAGTAAAGCACCCCAGCTCACTGGGAGTATGTTTTCATATTTCTGCATGTTTCTGCATGCATTTGTCTATAAAAGCATTTCCAGGAGTAGCTCTTTACTGGTTCTAC
>NW_027530545.1:11174400-11195353 GCF_008692635.1 Crocuta crocuta | reverse complement strand
AACAATAAAAAAAAAAAAAAAAAAAAAAAAAAAAAAAAAAAAAAAGCAAGCAAGCAACCATCATTTGCTAATAAATGTTTCTGTCACATTTTCAAACTTTATCAGGACTTCTGAGTTTTTAATTCCTCCTTCCTGAAAAAGAGACCCCCACAGTGTAAGACCTCTGGATTTCAACACATCTGCCCTAAATTGAAGGCTCAGTTGCTGAGTTTCTCTAGTTTACTAAGGAAGGGAAAATTCCTCACTGTATAACTTGAGTTATATAAAAACCTTCAAACCTGCTCGTCTGTTGCAAGTAAGTGTACTCCCTTTGTTAATGGTATGCAATTAGATGCATTCGAAATAAATAAGTTAAATCAGAAGTCTCAGGGACAAGAATGTACTATTTTAAAACAGGGAGTGTCAAATGTTGTTTTTCAACCCAGAACCAAAGGGTATTTCACAGGTAATTTCTCAGGGCTGATGTTAGCTAATTATTAGCTACCAAACCCTGCCTCCCATTCTAAGTGACTATCTCCTGGCAGAAAGGCACAGCTAGGAGTGTTTTGTTTCATTTGTCCTTGGAGTTTTTATCAGCATCAAGAAGGTGGACTGAGCCAAAGTTAGAAGAATTCTGGAGCTAAGCAAAAAGCGACCCGTTTAACAGCCCCCATTAATTGGGGCTGGTACATGATTAATTTGAGAAAAACAGAAGAGACGGATTTCTTTACAACTCACAGTTGGACGCAACGCACTAAAAGTAATCCTGTAAATTACATTTTAAATCTTCAACATATTCCGAGCAGATAAAATAGTGGCATGATTGACCAAACTCCTTTTAAAAGTACACATATTACGATGCATCATAGTTATAAACAGATGGTATTTGGCCTCCTTCCTATTCTCAACATTTGGAATTTCTAAACTATGTGAATTAAACAATAATATTTTATAAACATACAAGGGATTTTGCTCACTGCTTTGTTAACATAGAAATTATACAATGCTGACATTTATTTAAATTTTAAAAAGTAAACAACAGTGTGCAATGAAATAAAGCAAACTAAAATCAACATAGAGAAGTATGCTCTGTGTGCATATTACCTACAGTGGCACTGGCCTTTTTAAGGAAAGACATAATAGGCTGAAGAACAAATGGTAGCTTAGATGGGCCTAATCCTTTGTACTCCAAAGGCTCATTTACCACCTCTGTGTAAACAACGGATATTTATACCATAATTGGCTATCTGACCATCCGTGTTCATTTACTATGTAACCTGCTATTATGGAGTTAAAAGAAGTTCTCCTTCATTGGCTCTCAGCTTTCATAGTAGTGAAAGTGTCCTCGCAGTTTTAAAAACACTTGCACAAACAGGAATCATTCTGACACTTGTACACATAATGAGAAACATTATCATCATATCAATAAGTATATCTTTTTTCTTTGGGGGATATTATTGCCAGAAAGAAAGGGAGATGTATCAGATCTTAATGTCGTTTCCTGAGATACTTTGCTAAAATTATAGCTTTAACCCTTTAGCTACATTTTGAAAGGGAGACCCATCTGCTGAGTTGATGTACAAAATAGAAGGCACTTGGTTTTCAAACACTATTCTTGGATTTGCAAAGTTGTGCTGTGATGAATAAATAATGAATCAGATATTTCAATCAGATTTATGATTTTTGAAAGCCCTGATTATCATTGTTTACCGACAGTCTCTTCTCGATGCACTTCCCATGTGTTCTGGTTCAGCCTTTCAAGGATAGGCTTATGTGGGCCAACCTCCCGTACCTCGGTTTACCCCTGGGNCAAATAAAATCTCAAGCAGAGTGGGTAGAATCTTGAGAGACGGATGCCAAGTAAGGTCATGAACACTCCAGATTAGGTTTCTTATATTTGGTCATGGCGCACACCACTTTAGCTTATGATTTCTATTGGTGGGAAAGAGAGAAAATAACGCAAACGGCATTGGTGAAACCAACGACGAGGGGTATTTTTTCCTCTTACACATACAATTCTAAATGTGTACACCCAAATAAATAGCGAATGATAAAAAATAATCCTAGTGCAGGGCGGCTCTTTAAAATTTCTAGAAACCTCAAAATGATATTAAACGTTGGAAATTACAAGTATTTCAAAAACGCGATGCTTCTAAATATTCTCCCGCCTAAAGACCTTTTAATCCTTCTTCTCCTCTCCTCCTCAACAACCAACTGGTAGTTAGGAGGAGAAACAAAGTCTGTAACCCTAAGCACAGGTAAGAAGTGAAAAGGACAGCGCTGGGGGCCCGGGGCAGGTAAGAAGCGGGATTTAAACCACACGTCTGGATATACGAGAGAGAAGAAGAATACTTTTTAAGCTAATAGCCAGAGTCTCTCTGCCTGGAGAGTGTCCGCGCCCATCCCCACTCCCTCCTCGGTTTTTTGCTTACGGTAATCTTTTCTTAGAGGGGAGGGGGCACAGGAGTCAGTACTTTTGTTTTTGCTCGGTGCATCCTCATCAGAAGGTCTCTCTGAGGACTGGACCGGCCGACACCCGGAACCCAGTTCAGTAAAATACTTAGACGACTGGACAGAGTTCTGCGCTCCCGCGTCCCCCCCGGGGCTGCGNGGCCCCCGCGTCCCGCCCCGGCCCCGCTGCCCCGCGGCCCAGCCGGGCGACCTCGAGCCCCCGCCTGCGGCGCGGGGCCAGACCCGACCGGGAACGGAAGACCCAAGAGGCAGAGAGGGAAGGCGAAAAGAGGTAGTAGCAAGCCCCAGACAAGGAATCCTTAATTACAGATTAAAGGCAAGCAAAACCGTACACCACATTTTCCATGTGTCAGCTGACGGCCGCGACAAAAGGAAACACAGAACGCTGAGGGGGAAACGGGCCCCTTCTCGTCTTTTTTTTTTTTTTTTCTTTCCTCCCTCCCTCTTTCATTATCTGTGCAAATGTAAAATGCATTAGGTAGTGACTCTGGGTAGGTGGTGCCTGGGGCCAGATCGCAGCTGCACGCTCGGGTAGGAGGACAGTTTGCTGATGCACCCAGAGGTCTGGGGAACCTCGCAAAAAAAGGACTATAAATATTCTGCTCGAGCACATTTCGCTTCTTCAAAACTCCATTACTCATACTTTTTAAGTTTTAAAATTTGGTGCTTAGAGTGTTGCAATTCCATTATCTTCAGTGAAATCCTACCGCACGGGCGCGCGCGCACACACATACACACACGCACACACGCAATTTGGTTTTCAGTTTTGTAGATTCCTTTTTTCCACCCCCCTGGCCTGCTATCACAGCATTAGAAATCCAGGGAAAAAGCCAAGCCGACTGAAAGCCAGAGAACATAGCAGCAAGCACCAGAGAGCACAAGTTCCCCACCATGGCTCTGCAGCTCAGGAGGAAAAAGGAAAAAGGTGTGTGCTTTGATGGCTTTCCTCTTAACTATGATCACAAAACACCCTGTCTCTGGGATTGAAGACATCGGTTCACCTCCACAGTATCCTGGATTCTTCATAGATAAAGGAGTGTTCAGAATCCAAAGCCCACTCGCTGCGCATAACAGATCTCTAGTTCTGCGCCCTCATTTTAAACACTAGAGTTAGAGGACCTTTGCGAGGCACCCTGAGCCACCCTGCGATGTACTCTTCTCTGTTTCCTCCCTCTTGTTGCTAGGTCAGTTTTAGAAATAGAAGGCCTCACCTCTTTGTTAGTTATCTATTTACTGATAGAACTGATGCACCAGGTTGAAGGCCACAAGGCCACCTTGTTCAGTCATTGTACGGCTCTTCCTCTTTGCAGATGATTATTTTTCCCTTTTTCATTTGCGTTTTTCACCAATGTCCGTTTCCTCACAGCATTTTATAAAAAGTGCCTTTTCGTGTGGTTCCAGTTCAGTGATTTGCCCACACCCCGAATAATGCAATTTGCCTTCAAGATTAATAGTTGTGAATCAGTACTTCTTAAATACCTCCTGGTCCGTATTTTCAACTTAAAGGATTTCTAGTGTTACTGGTCAGGCACGTGCTCGAACCCACTACCTTCATGAACTGGTTCCAGCCCCATGACAGCAGTTACACTCAGGGTATATGAACATGATTAAGTTTCTGCCCCGATCTCTTCAGCTGTAGAAGGCAGACAGCCTTCTTCCTCACCTCCCCCGGGAGGTAGTAGATTAGTAGTAAATAAATGGATAAACATCACACTAGGTTCCAAGCCCATCTCCTCTTCTGGTACGTATTTAGGAAAACTTTAAAAATCTTCAAGCATCTGGTCCTTTGCTTTGGCTCTGCCCTCCCTACTTTTTGACTTTATCCTTCAGTAAAATAAATAAGGTGAAAGAACATGGCAGGAGTTTCTCTTTCCTTATGGCTTCCCAGTATTTGAGAGAATCATCCTGTTTTAGGCCTGTTGTTGTTAGTTCATGTTTTTACCACCCACCAAAGAATAGCACAGGATTAAGTTTATATTAATAAATGATGTTCATGACGCGGCTTCTCCATGCCAGAGTTATGATTTATTTTTTTAAATGGGTGGAGAAAGGAGAGCAGCAAAAAACTAGCCTCCTAGTCACTCAGAATCCTTGGCTTGACACATCTCTGTGGGTGTTTTTGTCTTTTTGTTTTGTTTTGTTTTCTGTATGTACCTCTAACTCTCCTTTAAGTTCTATTAAAATAAACTAAATAGTTGGTTGACTACCTTTGTCCATAGCTTCGATCCTGTTTATTGTAGTTAAATTTATAAAAAGTATTGTATGTTCCCCTTTTCTACTTTCTGTTTATAATTGTCCCTATTTACCCCTCCACCCCATTAAGAATTTCACAATAAAACCCTGCACCAAATAAATTAAAATCTGCAACTTCAGACACCCAAAGAAGAGGACATTAATCCACTTAGTAAAATACCCAGACCTCCCCCTCTCAATTTCGGCTCTTCTTAATGTAACATTTAGTAATTGCAGCTGGCTCCTTATACTTCCCTCCCTCCCTTTCATTCTGAATCATATTGGCCTTGTTTGACCTTCATTTCCTTTCCTACCCCCCACATTTGTCCACGTACTTTTCTTTGACCATGTTGGTCTTTCTTTTGCTGCCTGGATTAAAAGCAATAAACAGAGCTTTCTAAGAGCCTAATACTTTCTGTTAAAAGCCCACTCTACCTCCCCATTCACTAGTAATGCTTTGTACAATTTTTATGTATCCTTATTGTTGTGTAGTTACTGCTCTATATTTTTCTGATTGATCATTAAGTTATGCTGGCTTTTGAGAACTGCCTCCATAATCCCAAAGCAAAGGCTTTTTACTTGGCATGCTCTTTGCCTTTGGAATGCCTTTCCTGGCAAGGACAGGCATTTCGGTTTGACTACGATTCTTAAGTTACAATTCAAGGCTAATTTGTTCAGTTAGGCTTCTACTACGAGCAGCTCTGGTTCTCACTGTGAAGTGTTCCATGAGGCTGCTTAGTTGAAGGGTGTGTTGTAAGTACAAGATGTAATATACTTATATTGTACTTGATTATCAGTTTTCAAAAACAGCTGCATGCTTTGATATCTGTGTAAGGAAATATCAGAAGATAATATACCATTGGTATTTATTACTCTATAATTAAGGATGTGTCAGTGTTTCTCTTTTTTAAAAAAAACCCTATTTTCAGAAATTCATATCTCAGGCATAAATTTCCCTATGAATTACAGTCTAATACCATATTAGAAGTATCTTCTTTTTAAGTTATCCCTCCCCTTCCTTTTCTTTCCGGGGAAGTAAGTTTCAGGATGTAATTTCTGGGTTATCTATTAGGGATGAGAGGAAGCAATTCCTATGCTGCACAATTAAAGGTGCTGCCGCCGCCAGGGCCACCTGCTCCCTCTATCCCAGGGCGTCTGCACACCAGGTGAGATCGTGGGGGCTGCCTCTGAATGAAGGGCCGGCCTCCCATTTATGTGGATGAGCAACTTCATCATGGTATGAGGTGAAAGGCACTGGAGGAGGCTCAGCCGTCCCGAAGTACTGCAGGTGCCAGAGAGTCTGAAATTTTAGTACCAGGAATCAATTCTTATGCATTCCTCCCCTTATTAAGGTCACTTAGAATACAAATGTGGCCAGGAGTAACATGAAATAATCTACGGAAAGGTACTGGCACCTTATCCATCCATGGTCCTTCTGCCCATAGAAGAAGCAGGAGGAGGAAAGAGGGGAGGGAGATAGAGAGATTTGTCCCTTTCCCTCCTTTAAGGGATCGTGGTTTGACCAACTGAATTGACCATGGCCTTCTGCAAGAGGCTGTTTCTAGACCTGCCTCTACCACCGTGGGACCCATGGCAACTTGGCTTCTCTTCAGGCCATCAGTTTCCCCACAGGTTTCAAAAGCAGATGCTTATCAGGAGGGCCAGGAAAGGTACCTACATGCATAAAGATGAGTGTAAAGATCACAGGGCTATGATGGATGTGGCGGCTGAATGCCTCCCTACAGGCACAATAATAGTAATATTACAGACAAACACTGGCTTCATTGCACGGTCTCTCACGCCTCTTTCAAGACCAACAACGTAAGCCACAAAGCAGCCCCCTGCTACCCTCTGCACTCTCCTGCCTAGGGGTCTAATAGTCATGCGCACTGACCTGATGCTTCCTGAAAGACGCATAGGTGACGATGACGCTATCCCGAGCAGGGGAAGGCTTGTAAAAAAAGTCTCTGTTTCTACAACGTAGTCTGTATCTTGTACATACATATAAATATGCATGCATATAAATATGCCTTTATATAACGCCTTGATTTTCTCATTTGTGAGGTGATCCTGGAAACCTTAAATTGTCAAATATAAAGGACTTCAAATTCTTAGAGAAAGGCATAGCTCAAAGTATTTCCAGAAGTCCCTGCTAGCACGCCACCCTAGGTCAGCTATTGAAAAATGCAGTAACTGTTAGGAGAGTAACATAAGCATCTTAGATTATCTCCCAAGAAGCAGCAATTCCTTATATTAGTTTGTGGGAACAATTATGAATCTGTCTTGGGGCTGAAACTAATAACCATAGAGCTGCGGGAGAGAAGAAGGCATCACTCAGGTTCATCGTAATGGGAGGGTCCCTGGAGGCACTGACCCCACACTCGACTGTAGGAAAATGGGCTGTCGGGTGAGAGAGGATCCTTGTTCCTGGAGCCATACATCCCTCATGTACAGCGAGGGATTTCCAAAGACACGAGGGAGCACTCCTCCTATGGATTGCAGTGAGGGACTGAGTCCACAGTTCATCCTGGCTTCAAGAGGAAAGGGAACAGGTGCCAATATGGAAGCTAGGCCGTGCGGCTAGGAGCTCAGACAGCCCTGTGCTCTACCCTACAGCTCTGAATTTTTCAAGATGCGAAGATTGGCTCATGTAACATCATCCTTTTCCTTCCTCTCATCACCGTTCAAAAGGTTTCTCCAGAACTATGGCTTTCCATCTTGAGTGTGTAATGTTACAGGAATTAGTGAGAAATGGTGACCAGTGGCCCCAAGAAAAAGAGACTCTACGGACAGTCAAGTCAGCCCTTTTCAAAGTATGATTTGTTTCAGTATCAAGGTTAAGTCCTTGGCTCCTGGTAAGCGAGGAGTCTTCTTATGCAAAACTGGCAGGGCAGTGTCTTCCGCTGTTTGAAGGGAAATGGATCAATGACTTAAGAGTCAAGAAACATTAAGGAAGGCATGGTAGCAAAACTAAGCAAAGTAGTCACAGCTCCTATCAGAAGGCACATCCAGCAATAACATTGAAGACACGCAAAAAGTCATACAGAGTACGAATAGCCTTTGGATACAACAAGCCAGCCTCAGAAATAAGCCACTAATCATAGAGTAAATGTGACTCTCCCAGTTACATGTCTGTGCTTTCTACCACCACTCCTCTGACTTAAAAGTTATTGTACGTTTGGTATAAATCCCGTAGTTTGTTGTTGTTGCATTTTAATCACAAATGTACAAAGCTTTCAGCAGCATGTAGAACTGTATGCATGTTTTTAAACTTTCCCAGTTACATTTTAATGAACAGCTTTGAAGGGAGGTTGTATCATAGAAGCATTAGTCTCCTAGGGGCGCCTGGGTGGCTCAATTGGTTTTGCGTTCGACTCTTGATCTAGGCTCAGGTCATGATCTCACGGTTTGTGAGTTCAAGCCCCAGATGGGTTCTGCGATGACAGCACACAGCCTGCTTGGGATTCTCCCTCTCCCTGCCCCTGCCCTACTTGCTTTCCATCTCTCTCTCACAAAATAAATAAGTGAACTCAAAAAAAAAAAAAAAAAAAAATTAGTTTTCCTATTTCTCAATTCAAATTTTAAAATGAAAACTGTTCATGTCAGTGATTTATAATATACTCTCTTATTGTTAAGTATACTGTCTGATATTAAATACCCCCTAATTTTTCACCGAAAGAGAAAGGCACATAGGCCGATTATTGCCCATGGTCAGCAGAAGAATAAAACCCATAGACTATGTCGACATTAAAAGACAACATGGACTCTCATTTGAAAATTGATTCTGTCACCCACAGAAAGTATCTTGAGTCTTAACTGAAAATTTTATTGTGGCTCATAATATTTCTGGGTAGCAGATGCTTTCTCAAAAACAGATTTTACTTTTAAAAATATCAAATATAATTAACACCTTCAACATAAAATGAAATCTTTGCTTCCAGATGCATTTCAAGGTGTTGAAATGAATCTGTGCAGCCCTATGTGGCTGCGAGTTTCCATCAACTTACTGATTCTGCTGCCATCTTTACATGGCACATCTGAAGATGTGAGAGCCGGAGCAGGGCATTTAAACCTAGCCATATCAGAAGGACGCTTATTAAACTGCAGGCTTTCTGAGAAAGGTCTTTTGACCTATTCCTGACCCACATGGTATAAATGAGCAGGTTAAGAACGAGGTGCCGTGAAATTTATTACAGAAACACCTAACCAGAAACACAGATGAGGCAAGTTCAGGGCAAGTATACCCTGGATGCTGTATCAAGGCCTTGATAATGAGCAGACTTTTAAAGATACTTAAAATGGAAATTGGGCGAGTAGTTTATTTTAAAGGAATAAAATTAACAGAATTGAATGTTTAAAAAAAGGAAGATCAAAATTTTCAGCAACCATACTCAAAATAAGAAATAATGGGAGTGTTCAATCTCTTTATTCAAAGTAAGTGAAATAGGAATTAAAAAGTCAACTTGTGGGGTACCCAGGTGGCTCAGTCAGTTAAGCGTGCAACTTTGGCCTCAGGTCATGATCTTATGGTTTTGTGGGTTTGAGCCCTGCGTGGGGCTCTGTGCTGACAGCTTGGAGCCTGCTTCAGATCCTCTGTCTCCTTCTCTGTGCCCACCTGCCTCCATGCTATCTCTCTCAGAAATATTTTTTAAAAAGTCACCTTGTATTCTCAATTATCCTTTGATTTCAATGAAATATGGGTTAATTTACTTAATAACACTCTAACCCACCATATCATTGGTTTGAGAAGCACACAAAACACACACTTCAAGTTTTCAATTGTTAAGAATTACACATTGACAAAAGTTTTTATTGCTTATTTGCACTAAGACCAAGTCTGACAGCATAGTTCTAACAAGTGACAGCTTTAATGTAAATTTTTATTCTAGAAGTAATGCTGGGCATGGCTGAAAACAAAATCTGATTTGAGGTTATGGGTATAGGGAAAAAACCCTCCATATACAGGTAACTTTCAACTATGTCTACACTGAGATGGGAGCCCATTATTTTCAGGATAGTAACACACAGTAAGCTCAACACTGCTTCTTGGCTGTGAGATTATACTATTATTTCTAGAAGACATCCTTCTGACTGAAGCAAATTTACTGGTATAGTTCCATCTCCTTAGATGATAAACCCTGCCTAGAGGTGTCTAAGAACGTCCTAGGCATACTGACATCCTAATGTTTGCACTCAAAAGGAGTAGCCCTGGTAGATTTTGAGGTCCCCATTCTCAGTCCACAAGGAACTTCAGAAATGATCCCTCAGCCCTTTGTTTTATGGGTGAGGATGTAATTTGTTCAGTGACTTCCCTGCAAGCCATAGGACTTGAAGCCAGGGCAGTGATGTCCCGGGACTCGTTAAGGGTCTCACATTGGTTAGGGAGAGGACTCTGTGCAAAGACAGAGTTTGTTCTTTTTGCTTCTTACTCTTCCTGCTTTTAAATTCTCAGGCTGCAGGGATCCTGAATTCCTGCTTTCTTTGATCTACAAGATCACCTCTATCCTGAGGGCTCTATCTGGCTCTCTGACCTTGATCTGTTTCCTGCTGACGATTTTGCTACCTGTCAGATGGGCCCTACTGGACTTCTGAATCACTGCCTGCTTTATCTCGGATGCCTGCGAGACCAGTCAATCTTTTTAGAAGCCAGAAGGCCACGCGTGGCCCCTGCCTACCCTGCTTTCCCTGGCTGTTCCTCAGTCTGTAGTGTCTAAAAGTTATTTGTTTCAAAAGCTAGGAAAGTTACAATTTACCTGTCAGTAAACAGAAGATGGTTTATCAACAGACTTTACCTTAATGACTACAAATGTTTACCTCCTGCTTTCCAGAATGCAAAGAAAATCTTGGAAATGTCATAATATCTTACAAACATTTGCAAAACAGATCCTTGTACATCCGGAAAAGAAACAATTGTATTCGTTGTCTCTGACACAAGAAAGTGTTCAGTGAGAAACATACAGATAGATGTACACTCTTACACACAAATGAGATATGCTAATTAAAAATTGCAGTAGGCACTTTATTAAAAATTTATTTTACAATCTAGCCGTTCAAAACATCTTTATATCAACAAATACAGCAGCTTGACTATTGGAATCATAAGTGATTTATCTTGAAAAGATCGTATTTGTAGCTGGATGCAAATATTTTTGAGGAATATTTATATCAAAATTACTGTTTTTAGTAGAAGTATTTTGATTTCTCTATTTTTACCCCAGGGGAAAAAAAAATTGAAACGGGTATCTCAGTGTGCATTTTATGGGCAAGATGGCTCCACTTAGTGTATTTCCCATGTTTGTCCAAATTACAGCTGTTTATCTAGCAACTTTAAAATAAATTAAATGCAAATGTAACTTTGCGGATCGTGGGAATACCTGCCAGACCCTTATTAATACCTTCGCTTAAAAGCCCCTGTGCCAGAGAGTCGTTAATTTGCTAAAATAAAAGTGCTAAAGCAGCCCCTTGCCCACAAACAATTCTGAGATGGCCGCCCAATTAGTCCGGTAGCATTCTGATCCTCCGTTCAGACCCTGTGGCCCTTTGAGGACGCAAGAAGGCTCCGATGATAACCTGGCAACCTAGGTAGAAACACAGCCAAGTGCGAGCTTTTGAAGCTGCAGTTTGGCTGCCATCGTGTCGGCAAAAAGAAAGAATTCAGGCACCATGTCATCCAGTACAAAGGATAAAAACGGATTCAACCGGAAATTCAATGTGGCACCACATATGGGATACATGAGTGCGGTTATACAACAGGCCACATATTTTTTTTGAACAGTCTCCTCCATGTGATGCCGAGGACATGTGTAACCATCATAACGTCTCTAGGAATCTGTATTTAATTTGAGTTGGGGTGGTGGCAGGGATGGGAGATCTGAAGCCGCCACAGGTTTGTGGCAGATGGCTCTGTGTCAGCTATGACAAGCAGCCAGGCTCAGCTTCCTCTGCAGATTTTCTTTTCTCTCTGATCAGGTAAATATGGGCACACTCTGGAAAGTTCTACAGATTCTGCCTTAGGCTGCAAGTTTGTGACTTAGCCCCATCTGTCACAAATCTTCCCTAGGTTCTGTTGTAAGCAGAGACCTGAATTTACCATGTAGGGCTGCCCAAGAAAAAGGAGTCATTTCACCCTGCGAGGGGGAGGGAGAGAAGAGAGAGCAAGGAAGAAGCATTAACAACCGAAGACGAAAGGATGTTCAAAATTCATATTGCAAATTTGCATAACTTACGTCAATTAGATTTCAAAAAGCCACCAAATAAATGGTTCTCCAGTTTCATCAACTCAGGAAATCCCAGTTTCTGATTGGATTAAAGTGGAACTGTATTTCAGCCGTAGGGGAAAGCTCCCGATTTTTCGCAAATGGGTACATCCCACTGCACGCATATTTCCTGGTTTATGTTAGGGACAACGGCTGTTCGAAGTTTATCATCCAACTTTTAACTTTTATAAACACAAGATACACAACACCCTTAGCCCATGCTTTAACTAAAGCGAATTTTACTTTTAAGTGGTTAAGGCACAAGAGAAATGCCATTACTACTACATGAAATGTATAAAGCACTTTGAGTTTACAAACAGGTTTATATTCATTATTTCATTATAGCAGTACCTCGGGGGGGAAATGCTATTAAGAATTGAGGGGGGAAATTTTTTCCAAGTTTACAAATGAATCATAGAGAAAGGCTAAGAAGTTCATCTAGAGCCAGGCTGCAAATGAGTAGCAGAAAAGAACAAGACGCCAAAATCTCTCACTGTTCTTGATCATCCAAAGTATCTATTGTGCTAAAATTTTGCTTTTATTTTACTTAGACAAACCAAAGGAAAATCAAGCCAAATGAGATCAAGGAAGGAAGTGAAGAAGGAGAGAGGGAGAAGACTGGGGAGGAGGGGGAGAGGGAGGGAGAGAGATTGGGAAGTTGCCTTAAACTGTGCTCATGCGGTTGAGAGATTTTTAGAAGTTCTAAAAATGTCACAAGCTTTTAAGTTTTCATTTTTAGGGAAAAAAGTAATGACTTTGGAGTGTTAATACAAGTGAGCAACACCTTATTGACATCTAGAGTGTAATCTCAAATTAAAAGAGGACTATAAAGTGACCAGTCCCTTGAAGGAAGCTTACAGTGGCCTGGCCTTGGTTCGGACAGACAGAGCCTGAGAGAATTAAGGCAACCACAAATGGCTTTTCTGGGCACTGAATGTGAGCTGTAACCTTAATCATTGTTTGGAGGCATTTTTAGGCAGAAATCTGAAAATTCTTCTCTCCTCCAATTAGGAGCAGGTTATCAAGGGTCCTAGAATGTGGAACAACTTGAAGAGGAAAACAGAATAAAAATCAGCAGCTGTCATTTGAACAATCTTAAGAAACTATAGGCCACTCTCAGAAAGTACAAGAAAGAACGCATCTCTTTTTTCCGCACACAGAATATTGCTCAATGTGTAAATAAAAATAAATGAGAAATAGGATTGGAATGAAAAGCTCTCCCGGTAGTCTGGGCGGTATCTACTTTTCACAAGTGCCCTGTTTGTGCCCTGTGCTCTTCTCAGTACTCGTAACAATGTAATGGCCATCATTTTTTCTCTAAAGCATTTTAAAATATAATGATGAGAAGCCTGTAGAAACATAAGGAACTGATCTCAAAAGGTTGTTGGGAATTTTCAGTAAGTAAATTCACATAGTGAAAAGGAGGCAAAAATACAACTTCATGGTATGAGGCTTACTGGGGCTGGAAAAGGGAAAACTATTGTTAGTGTTAGGAAGTCAATCCTTGGCTAATTATTTTATGATTACTTCTGGAATCTTGTGTTCAAGTTAGGTTTGGGAGTCATAAAAAGCTCCCCATCGCGGATGAAATGAAACCTATTTTTAATCTGTGTGACAAGTATGTGGCCAATGTGTTTGACCTACTCAGAAAAGGAAGTGTTCTGAAAGTACGAGAAAGCTGCAGTCAATGACTAACTTAGATGTAAACTTTTTAAAGAAATGGTTTAGATTTTTTAAATTATGAAAATGGTTTTAGATTTCAAAATGGTTAAGGGACATTTAATTTCTGCATACATTGTATTTCTCTTAAGAAAGATCTTAAGAAAAGTGTGTGTGTGTGTGTGTGTGTGTGTGTGTGTGTCTTTGTGTCTGTGTCTGTCTGTGTAAGATAGACGGAAGTCAAAAGAGAGGGAGGGAGGTAGGGAGGGAGAACATACTTGCATGCATGTGAGGAATTTAAACATTTCAAATCTGAAACCATTTCAGGTGAGAAGGCATGGGCACAGTGTTCTGTAGTAGAAAGAGTCACTTTAAGAAAAAAAAAGTATCCAATTCTGTTTCTGCTTTTCAGTTACTAGCATTCTGTTTCAAATCCTGCTTCAAGTTATAGCCCCCAAACTCTCACTCATATTGAAAGTATAATGTCTCATGTGAGAAGAAAGCCAAGTGTTAGTAGCCTTATTCTAGTCATTAAATTTCTAAGTGTGAATCCATATGAAAAATCCTATCCTAAAGTGAACTCTATGTGAAAAGCAGTTGAGATGATTTTAAAATGTAAACTTTTGACAAAAAAAGAGAGTAAGGTGTAAAAATGTAAAAGGAGCAAATTAAAGAATTCAGTGACATTCTATCCTTTTAGATCTTAGAAGCATATGTTTTATAAAAGCAAAACAGCACTGTCCAATGGAATAAGTCTAAAAAAAACCCCAACATTCTCGTTAACAGCACACACAAAAGACTCTTCCATTGCATAAGGAAAGTAAGGAAAATATTGCCTTGGGGGGAATAGTTCTCTTGTACTGTATTTCAGGCAAATGTTACCTGAAAATGTGTATATTAATAAAGCATGAGGTGACAATGTACCATAGCTTTTTATACTTAATTGTAAAGTTTTAGAAGGCATCTTTTTTGCTGTTTTGGTTCTAAATCCTATTACAATAACCAAACTAAATCTGTGGTCCTTTCCTCTGTGTGTGTGTGTGTGTGTGTGTGTGTGTTTACCAGTTTCTCCTGACAAATGCATCGCAAAGCTCAATTGCCTATAATTCTTGGACTAAGTTATTAATTTTAAGACGAATATTCAGATATAATATCATCAAGCTCTATAAATGAGGGCACCTCTGCAAGGGCTTAATAGATTTATAAGAAAAAAAATCCATGGCAGAAAATACATAAAAAAGAATTATACATACAAATTCTTATAAATGCTTACACAGGAGATATTAATTTATAAAACTTGGAGGTGAAGTACTTTAGGATGTACAGTCTCAAAGCATATGTAAAAAGTAATTACATGAAATAACATGTAAGGCATAGGTTATCTTTTAAGCTATATGAGGGACAGTTTTATATACTAACAGCATTACCACTGAGCTGACAATGTTTGAGAGTTTTTTCAGAAGTTGTTTGTAAAATAAATAATTATAGCTATGCTATAGAGTATCATATTAAAATATTTCAACCAGAGGTCTGTTTTCCTTTGCAACCAAAGCTAACTTGTTGCAGTAACTTCTGAAATGGTTAAAAATTTGTAAACAAAGACTAACGGAGATAATGAGGTCTAACTTGAAGCAAAGTTCAAAACAGCTAAATTTTGACGGGGGAAATAGCATTATAAAACCTTCACCATTCTCATCACAAGAAAATAATAAACCCTTCCTTCCTTCCTTCCTTCCTTCCTTCCTTCCTTCCTTCCTTCCTTCCTTCCTTCCTTTTTTTTTGTATCTGTATGAGATGACGGATGAGAAGTACACTTATGTTGGTAACCATTTCACAATAAATGCGTGTCAAGTCATTATGAGGTATGTCATAAGCTGACACAGTGCTGCCAGTTATATCTCAATAAAACCAAAACACAAGCACAACTTCACCAAAAATTCACCAGAAAGGTGAAAAATTAGTAATTGGATGGTGAACTCACTGAAGAGATCTGTGTCATATACAGAAAATTAATCTGTTTGCATAAATACTTCTTATTCTATTTCTTCCATTTTCATAATCTGCACATTTTGATAGCCTGTCATGTGGCAAACTACTTGCTTAACATTTTATCCAAACCCGACCACTACTGAACTTCCAAAATTAGAGAATTTGGATGTGAACCTTGGAAGAATGTTTTCTTCTCCTGTATACGGTGCAATCGTATTGACTCAAGGAGTAATACTGAAGCCTGGAACTGTTCAGTCAGCATTTTAAACTATTATGAGCTACCTTCTGAACCATTGCCAAGTTAATAGACAATGAAAGATAATGAGCTTGAAATTGGGTGTTAAATTGCATTTTTGGTTCTCTCCCTTTTTTCTTGAAGTTTAACTGTTTCCTGCAGAAACAAAGTCCTGTTTTGATGTATCACTATGTAAATATGTATTTTAGGCCATGAAAAGGGAAAGGAGAGAAAAAAAGGCAGCAGACTGTAGGAAGGTTATACATTAACATAGGAAAATTAAAATATACTGGATTATAAAACTGCTAGATTGTAAACTATACTGAATTTATGTAAAATGAAGATGCTACATTCAAAGAATATAAAAAGGTATATTACTCATGGCCTAGAGCCACCTTCCAAACTCGTAAAGCAGATTTATCCCAGTTCAATTACTTAGACTTTTAGCAGGGCCTCTTTGTGCTGTCTGCTCAACAATGTAAAATTCTTGATTCAAACAAGGGGAAAAAAACGGTAATGAAGGAGGGGACTGCATGATGATGCTCTTTAAACTGTTTTCTTTCTGCCTTTGCCATTCAGAGAGGAGACTGGCAGTGTCCTTCTAAACAAACTGTGGATTTTTATGTCCTTTTATTACACCGGGTAAGGGAAAAACATTTGATTCTTGAAAATCATTTTCAAAGTAGTTAAAAACTGAACACCAAACTTCACGAATGTCATTCACCTGAATTTTTGAGGCCTGAAGATTTCATTATGATGGGAAGAAAGGCTTATCCTCATTAGTATAATTGTGGAATCTTTCCTTTTACTTCCTTTTAAACTAATGAGTTACATTAATCCAGGTTCATTTTTATAAGCCTCTTGGGGCTAAATGTAAAGGACAGTCATCTTAGAAAACAATAAATTAAAAAAAAGCATGTACCATGCATTAAGTGCACGTATTTCATAAGACCTAGGTTAATACAACTGGCATCCAGTTTAATTAATCCTTGTTAGTGTAACAACTAATATCCCTCCCTAGCATGTTGCCTTTAAACATTAGTATGTTAATTAAATGTTTTTTTTTTTAAGAATTTTCTTTGTACTTCAATATGGCATTTATACCACGTAAATCTCTCCTCAATATCTACCTTATAAAGATGTTTTCTTACAATATCTGGTCTCTTGCAGAAATTCTGGAGCCTTTTTGAAAGCTGTTCAGGTGTAGAATACAGATATTCAGCTGCAGGAAAAACAGATACATTTTTAATGAAACAAAAACCTCAAAGCACACACTCGATATTAGTCACTTTACTAATTAAAAATGCATATTGCTCTGTGCTGCCTCGTGTTTTACATTATTTAAGCATGATTTTATAAGGTTACCTCAGCTCACAAGGATGTTTAATGCTAAATAAGACTGTGTAGTTGTGCTGTTTAGACATCTCCTTTGGGTGATTAAAATACATTATTCTAATGTAACACAATGCATATGTGATATATTTAGTGATGAGAATTTTTTCAAAGAACTGGTACTATAGCCGTATGTACCCTGTACAACAGTTGCATATTATTAACTAGTCAATTGTTTAAATAATTTGGTGTGACTTCCAGTCCTCGATTTTTCTCTGTGTATATCATTAAAAAAAATCTGTAAGCAATCGCAGCAACACTGACCTGCTTATAAAAATCCATCATTATGGGATGTGTATGCTAACAATGAAGAATGCTATTTGAAAACTTGCTTTTTTGTTATCTTAAAAGAACAGATGGTAAATATAAGCTTACTCTAATGTATTAAAACACATAAAATTTTCCTTAACACTAACATGTTGACTTGCCAAATAAACAATTGCTCCTGCCTAAGTTTATTTTCAAACTTTCTAATTTAGCATGAATCATGTATTAAATCGCAACGAAGATGAAAGTCCATGAAAGAAGCTACCTGGAAATATTTCAGGATAAACCAGATCTTTGGGACAAAGTGGGTAACAACCACAATACACAGCTTCCAACCTAAAGAAATTTTAGAGAGAGGATAAAAATATTAAAAGGACATTACTATGATTGCCAAAAAGTGGTTTTGTTTGCCTAAGTTAACAGGATGAGCTCTGAATTAACTGGGACGAAAAACATGGTCGGCAGTATAAGCCTTAAAGCCAAAGTTGCTCTTTTAAAAGATTTTATTGATCATATATGAATTTCATAGAACAGAACCAAGAGCATATGTTTTGTTCACTGAATTAATCAAAGCGCAGCTCTCCATTTTTTTTTTTTGTTTTTAAAATACTGTTTAACACATTTTATAATCAGCAGATAAACACATGTAACAACATGGTAAAGTATGGACAGCTTTTCTTAATAATGCTGCAAAGTCCCAGAATGTTCATTTCTCAAAAATGTTTAAATAAAATAGCAAATACTTAACTTTAACATCATGGTCCTAGGAATGATCGAGGCACTTTTAAAAGCATCAGAAAAAAATTCACAATCTGTTGTGATGGGGCATTTTTATATTTTAAGCTTATGCTTCAAAATAATTTGTTATTTTGCAGAATGCAAAACAATTCCCCCTTTTACTGAAAAATCCTCATGAAGATTACCTTAATGAAAATTTCGCTTTCTTGGCCAAAACTTCAGCTCATCTTCCATTTTATCAGAAAAGAATACTTTAGCATTAAACAAATAAGCAAGAAAGTTTCACTTTGTGAGAGGATTTCCCCCAGGAACAGTTATAGGATGTTATTTTTTTTTTCATGTCATAGTAGTAAGGGTTAAGCAGAGGGAAGGTATTGTATCTCAAAGGTTGTTAGCCCTGTATAATGGCTATTGATCTGACATATAATAAACCTTAAAGATACCACTGTAATTTTTGTTGGCTAGAAATTACACAGTGAAATTCAAAGCACTCTTTAAAATATGTTTATTTTATGAGAGACTTTGAATTGCATCCAAAATGTTGACCAAAGGCGGAATTTTATTTTGAACTGCAGATTTTTTTCAACCCAAGAATAATGTGAAGTTATGTCAATGTTTACCTTGTTTGTTTACAGTGACAAAGCACATGCAATTTAAGCTGTTTTTAAGTGGGTGATGTTTTCCCTATTTTATTGTGTTGACTGAAATTAGTTTAAATGAAAAGTATTTACTTTGAGCTGCAAAGTTCGGAAAAATACTGAGTTCAAAGTTTTGCTTGAGAACTGACAGGAGTTACAAGATAACATAGTGAAAAGGCACAGGATCTAGTTACCAATTACTAATTTCAAAATCCAAACTAATATCTAATAGATTTTTTTCCCTACAGACGTAGGGTACGCACGGAAATTCTCATGCCAAATACGGCTATAAACTACATTGCGACTGCAGTATAAAACCGTCTCTAAAGTTTGAGCACATAAACCAGTGATATTCTTTATGAACCAAAAGAAAATACGCACTGTATCTGAAGACACTCAGTTTTAAAATGCTGTGCCAATCGAAAAGTAAATACATATGAACATTCTCTTGTAATTACATAAAATCAAAAGAGTGAAGTCACAGCCATTTCAGAAAGTGCACATGTTATCTGCTTTTTAATAATGGATTTGAATTAGAGTGTTCTGTTCCCCGAAAGAAAATTGCAGGCCAAGTTACATTTTGAGTCATCGTATGAGCATGTACCATGTCACTTCCAAAAACCTCTGCTAATTAAAATACAGTGAGATAGGAATGGCCTTATTTGAATTAGGAAGAAAAAATTTACAAATTTTGGATTTCAACTTTTATTTGTAAATTATCTTATTTGTAGTGATTTTTCTAATTCATCAAGGAAACACACACACACACACACACACACACACACACACAGCCACCACCTTTGGTGTAATTTTGACTGGTTACATACTAAACCTTGTGCTATAGATTATGTAGACCAGAACTGTTTTGAAAGGTATTACACAGGCCATAATATTTTTAAAGAAATTTGTAAAATTCATTGCCATAAGTTTCTCATATTTTGCCATTTTAAGAAAATGATCATCTCGTGACAATAATACAATTATTCACCATTTCAATTCGTATGCACTACCAGTTAAATAATAAATAGGGTTCCAATTGATCTATTGTTAAAATGACTAGCAAATGACCTTTTTATTCCAATTAACAAATCATCTGCTAAATCTATGAATCTTAATATTCAGATCTATTCACTTCAATTCATACAATTTATCTGCAAATAGTTGTTGGGCTTTTGATTCTAAATATAATTAGCTGATAATTTTGCTTGGCTGAATTACTTTTCTGGAGGGCCTGCAAAGGCTCTCAGTCGCATTATCTAGCAATAATGAATCTGATAGGTGAAATTTTTTACTGTAATGAGGATGAGACACAGTTGTGACACCTGAGTCTACTAATAACAGAAGACTGCTAATTATCGACAGCACTTTTTTGTGTGATGCAAGGAGAAAAAAAATCCCTCATTATTAAAAAATAAAAAGTTACAATTATAAGTGACACCGGAGGAGAGTAAATAAAATGGAGTGATTAAAACATTGCTGCTTTAAGGGTGTTTTTAATTAAGTGGAAATGCTAATGTTGTCATACTTAGCAGATGGGATTAAAATTAGTTATTGTAAGTAACTCATATTTTATGTTATGGTTTCCACAGCATGTCTACAAGATCTAAGAAAGTGATACATTCCATAAGACATTTTAAAAATGAAATTCTCATACTCTTTACAACTCATAATAATGAACATCATGAATAAACTATTGAAAAAAATCCTGCCAAGGATTTTACCATAGTGACTTAACTAGCAAGGAATGTAGCCATAATGTACTGGACTGTTACAATCTCACTGATGGTATGCCTTTTGCTTTGCTGATTGTTGCATTCCGTATTTCATTCACACTCAACAAAAACAAAAGTTTGGTGCTTGGGCATTTAGCCAACATCAAATGTGGTGTCAAGAAGGTAGGGCCTGGATACAAGGAAAGATCATGACCACCCACTAAGGTGATGTTCTAAACTAAAACAGAGGATGCATCATGTAACTGCAGATAAAAACCTAATTGCACACTTTCTCCTACTTTATTTGTGTAAAATTTTCCATCTGCTACATCTAAAGATGTCTAAACTGTTAGTATCAAACCTGCATTCAGCTGCCAGCTGTGC
>NW_027530545.1:11144400-11169400 GCF_008692635.1 Crocuta crocuta | reverse complement strand
GATATGGCATAAAATATGTTTTAAAAAAGCACAATTATTATGCTTGTTTTCACAATAAGGAAGTGTCACTACATGAGATTTTTTTGCAGAAAGTGTCATTATGTGAAATTCCCTTGGGGGTAGGGACATGCACCCCATTTTAAAAGTTGACACACCCAAATCTCCAAGGTCTTTTCTAGTTCTTATTTTGAATGACTTGATTTTATGGAAAAGTAAACAAAGGCTGACCAGTGGCAGAGCTGCAACCAGACCCTGAGCCTTTTAAATTCTAGGATAGAATTCATTCCAAGGGAGCCTGGGTGGCTCAGTCAGTTGAGCGTCATCCGACTTCAGCTCACGTCATGATCTATCTCACAGTTCGTGGGTTCGAGCCCCGCATCAGGCTCTGTGCTGACAGCTGAGAGCCTGGAGCCTGCTTCGGATTCTGTGTCTCCCTCTCTCTCTGCCCCTCCCAGGCTCATGCTCTGTCTTTCAAAAATAACTATTAAAAAAAAAAAGAATTCATTTCATTGTACCATTTTATCTGTAATGGTTTCCATTTTACAAATGGAACAGTTTAGACAAGGAGAGATATAGCTGGAAAAACTCACTAGTTGGATCCCGATATTCATTCCCTATTCTGCTGCTTTCTGTCAAGAGACTCCTGGGCTGATAAGGTATTGCAGGAAACAAGCATTTGTAAAATAAGCAGCCCTTTTACCGTAGTCCTTTTTTGGGGGCACATACACTTCTGACCACACTACACTCCTAATCATGACCATATATAACTACAGGGATTCAAAAAGATACAATACCAAAGCAAGGTACAAAAGCCACATTCTAAGACCTCCTATCTATCAACCTTCTGTCATATATACATGTACAGGTTTTAAAAAATAGGTTGGTTTCTAATTTCCTATTGGTTCATCAATGTCTTGACTTTTTCCCACTCATTATTTAATTGTTCTATTTCCTTAAGTCTTCCCCGGGTACACATTTCTCCTCTTTATGAAAATGAAAGAGCATTTTTCTTCAGTCGTGTTTTCATCGTTACAACTTTTGAGAACAATTTCATGAGAGATGTTTTGGGAGCTGTTTTCCAGAATGTATTATATTCGTGGTCTTCCCCTTGGTACGATGAATAAATGAATTTGCCTAGGGAGTGGCAAAACTGGCATTTCTGGTTTTGGTTAGAAAAGATAAACATTGCATTTATGGAGGATGCAGGAATAGACTTCAAGCAGGCTTCAAGTTTAGGAGAAGAACGGAAGCGAAGTGACTTGTTACCAGTTACTTATGTCTAGTGAGTCCCCTGAGCATTTGGGAGGGACAGGCGGTGGCAGAGTTAATAAGCCTTTCCTGAGAAAGGAAAAGAGAGTTTCTCAAGTCCTGAATGGGAACTCACCCTTATGGTGTGTACAAATGAGAGCTGGACCAGGGGAGCTTGCCCTTGCCCGTCTAACTTGTAGCACTGCTGACTTCCGCTCTGGTAGCTGCCCCCATTTCAGAGTTTGTACTCTTCATTCACAAAGTGTCTTTGGTCAGGTACACCATGGCCCCTTACGGAAAACGACTGATCCCAGTGCAGTGTGATATCTGCTTTGCAACAGATGGAATGAATACGGGTGCTCTGGGCAATTAGGACAGGAGGGGAAAGGGCAATGGAGGTGAGGCTGTGCCAGGGGAAGAAAGGGTATGGATATGCCTATGTGGGGAGGGGCCGATGAATTTAAGCAACAAGTAACACAAGACATGAAGGTGGGTAAATGCACAGACATGCTTCAGACATGGGGAAGAGAGCTAGAATTCATAAGGGATTAGTTTGGGGTTGGGGTTTGAAGGATTTCATTTGTTACAAAGTAAATTCATGTTCATTCTGTAGAAAACCTGTGAGACACATTTCTCTCACTGTTACATTATTGTGACTCTCTTCTTGTATGGTTTAGGTTTAAAAAGAACTCTTGTAACAGTGGGTGCATAAATTGAATACCAAAATGTCCAGAGAACTGAGATCAACCTGAAACCTCTGTGGGATTCAAGGTGCCGGAAGATTAAGGGCAACAGCTGGGAGAAAGACAACAGAAGTGAGAGCAAGGGAAAGCAGTATTTCCATTGGATATATTCTCTGATGTGAAATCACCCAGTCTGGGGCGGCTGGGTGGCTCGGTCAGTTAAGCATCTGCCTTCAGCTCAGATCTCACGGCTTTTGAGTTTGAGCCCTGCATCAGGCTCTCCGCTGTCAGCGCAGAGCCTGTTTTGGATCCTCTGTACCCCCACTTTTCTGCCTCTCACCTGCTCTCTCTCTCAATAAACAAACGAACAAACAAACATTAAAAGAAATACATCACCCTGTCAGATTACAGTAACTTACATAGCTCAGGAAAAGTATCTTACATTGCCATCACCAAACATGCAGATGTTTCCCCATAAACTGGCCCGTCTTCATTAGGATATGTCTTTACTTTTATTCTGGGGTCCATGCAACTGCTCTGTCCTATTCGTTATATTTATACTTAGTTCATTACTAGTTTCATTAGATTTCCCCCCCAAATTTCATTTAGTGTTTATTTCTTTGGATATCGCCGTCTCTAGTATTTATTAGCTATGTGACTTTGGGCACATTATTTAAGTTAAGCTTCAGTGTCTTTGCTCGTACATAGGGGACAGTAATTGTGCTACAGGGAGGACAGCTGTGATATCAAATGAAATACCAGGATAAAAGCCCTAGCCTTGCACTTGGCACAGAGTAAGAGTTCAGTAAGTTACTGTGCTTACAATATGTTGATGCTTTTGCAAACCTTCATCTATAATATATACTTAAAATCTACACTTAATTTCTTCCATGCATTTTTTTGTGCATTGAAGCTATTTATTTTATTTAATTTCTTGCTTTCTCTAAATATACTTGAGCTGGAATATTAATTTTTGTTATCCTCAGTTTGTTGGATATTAAGTTTACATACAAGTTGAATTTATCTCTGAATCCTCTATTTTTGTCCATTGTTCTGCTTTCATGCTTTTGAATTTGCAAAGTACTCTCTTAAAAGTTATCACTCCATAAACGTTCTGAATAGAGTAGGACATGTTTTCCTTCATGATTCTTTGGCTAGAGAATTCTCTGATATTCTGCCCATTTATTTCTTTGTTTTATATGAATTTTAGAAGTATGCTGTGAAGATATAGAAAGTATATTTTGCAATCTTTATTGGGATTTTGTTAAATTCATAAATTATGTTAAGAGATACTGCCATTTTTATTATTGTATTCTTTCTTGTCAGGGGCACATATGTCTACATTTATAGAACCTTCCTTACTGTCCCATTATATCTTGTTTTCTTCAGCAAAGGACTGAGAGACAGACTTCTGTCTTAAATCATATTCTTGGGAAAGTGATTTCCCCAATCACACTCTTGGGAAAGTGCCTATACGCTTATTCATAACATACATGGGAAGGTGGCTCTGTCCATTAAGAATCTACCTCAAATCCATGCTACTTAAAATTTTTCCGTTAATGTTTATCTATTTTTGAGAGAAAAAGAGACAGTGTGTGAGTGGGGAAGGGCAGAGAGAAAGGGAGACACAGAATCTGAAGCAGGCTCCAGGCTCTGAGCTGTCAGCACAAATCTCCAAGTGGGGCTTCAACCCATGAGCTGCAAGATCACAACCTGAAGCAAAGTCAGACATGTAACCAAAGGAGCCAACCAGGCGTCCCAGATCCATGCTATTTAAATGTGGCCAATATAAATTATTTTTCTCAGCTATAAACTTGGTTGAATGTTTACTATATTGATATAAAGATTATGAAGTAATGTATTCAAAAGTATCTGAGTATGTTACAACATAAACAAGAGTATGGTTTAATGAACCAATGATAAAAATGTTGTCGCTTCACAGACAGTAAGGTTCTAGAGGGCAGGAACCACATCTTCTACTCTAGGTGTCCACAGTATGGTGTTAGACCATGATAGGACTCAGCAAGCATTTCTACGTTAGGGGAATACGTAGGTAGTAAAAACATTTTAAAAAAAAAATGGAGAAGGAAATGTTTGAGGCGTGGCATGGTTTAGAGAAAATGAGTTTATTTAATCTTACTGACACATTTCTTTCATCTCATATGGAATCATCTTATAATTCAACTTTGATCAATATATTAATAAGCTTTTCTTCTGCTAGAATCCCCTTGTCACCAAATTTTATACCTTTGCATTAATGTGTTATAAGCTATTTGTATTCCTAGAAACTTTCTATTATTTTCCCCTCCTAGTGTAGCTGTTTTTCTGAAAACGAGATCGTAGCTGGGAGTGAATAGCGAGATGGGAGGGGAGGGAAAAGTTATATAATCATCCACCATTTGGCTCCAGAACTAAGGAGCAGGAGGGCACAGTAATAACCAGAGTCATGCCAGATGCTAACCAGAAGCCTTCCACACACTGTTCTTAACCTCAAATCAAAGGTGAACCAGACGATTTCTGTCTGCCCAAACTGTAGTTCACGGTTTTACCTTTCTGGCAACCTTTCTGGTACCCCAATACCTAACGCTGAAACATTAGAGGGAAAGAGGAGCCCTTGTTGTAAGGCTTTGGTTCTTCAAAGAAAAAAACTGTTTAGAATTATCATTTGTGGGAAATTACTAAGTATGCAAACACATTCCATTGACTTGATAACTTAAGTGTTTGCTCATTATTTTTAAACCATCAAGGGTTAAAAATGTGACCCTGTCATAAGAATTGGTCAAAAGAGAAATATTTGCATTGAGGAGCCTCTGGGTTTTTGGGTTCATTTGTAATATGGAGTCTGATGGATGCTTTATGTAGCAGAATGATCTTTCCATTTTCTGAATTAAAAATAATACCAATAATGTCACAAATAAACTTTTGAGGTTCAGCATTATTAATGTCTTCTTTGGATCCAAAATGCATTAAAGACTCACTCCATATTAAAGACTCACTCCATATTAAAGGCTCACTCCATATACAGACTCTGAAGGGAAGCCAATGAATCTTAGAACAAAATCGCCT
Organism: Crocuta crocuta; assembly: GCF_008692635.1. Taxonomy (NCBI): domain Eukaryota; kingdom Metazoa; phylum Chordata; class Mammalia; order Carnivora; family Hyaenidae; genus Crocuta; species Crocuta crocuta. The sequence goes on along the minus strand of NW_027530545.1, from coordinate 11,164,403 downwards.
TGGTAGTTAAAAAGGACTTTCCCCCAAATTAATTGTACTGAAATCCACATTATAACTCACTGAAGTGCATAGGGCAGGTGGCTTTACTGTTAGTATTTCTCTTTCTCGTCTTCTCCTTTGTATTGTATAGATGGATTAACTGAGGCTGAGAAAGCTACAGGACCCAGTCCCAACCTGATCTTCTGACTTCAAATCAGAGTTTCTCAATCTTGGCATCACTGACATTTTAGTCTGAATAATCCTTTGCTTGGGGGTGGGGGGGAGAGGGTTGTCCTGTGCATTGTAGAATATTTAGCAGCATCCTGGCCTCTACCCATTAGCGGTGAGTAGCACCCTACCCCCAGCAGTTGTAACAATTAAAATGTCTCTGGACATTAATTCCATTCCCACAGAGGCCAATTTGGCTTCATATTGCTCTGTCTTCTGGTACACAGTTGCTAGATGTGTCTTCAGACACCAGCTAGGTTGTTTCTAGCAAGAAGACTGTGGGCAATACTCTAATATTTGTTAAGAGTTCTTTACTCAGTGGTGATAGACTCATTCAGATTAAGGCAGATGTCTTGGATAGGCTTGGTTTTCTTTCTAATGAGCCACGGATGCATATTAAAGAACAGTGTTATTCACGAAATATTTCTGCTCTCCCCTATTCCGGGTTCAACTCAGGGTTGTATTTCCTGGACCTGACTATAGTTTTGCAGTGCCTTGCAAAAAGTTCTGGCCAAGGCATTCAGTGGCCACTGAATTGGTAATGGGAGGATCTCCTAGTTGTATCTTCCATCTGGCATGGTAACTGGCAATGTTTGAGATGGTGATTGTTTGGGTCACTCTGTGAGGTTGGGTCCCTGAGTGACCATAATGGATAGAATACTACTGACCACCTATAATAAACATATAGCATGAGTAAGAAATAAATCGTATGTTTTAAGCCAATATGAGATTTTAAGGTTGTCCATTAGTTTAGCAGAACTCAGCTTATTTTGACTGATGTAAGAGCTGAAAAATGAGAAAAAGATTAAAAAATAGATATATTTTAAATCAAGGTCTCCTATATTAAAATAGAAAATATAAAACCACTTAGAACTTCCTTAAGTCTTAGCGTTCTCTATTTTCAGTCACTAACTCTCTAGTATTTGAAAATAGTTTCAGTGTAGATTTCTACATGCCTGATATGGTATGTAAATTGTATTATTCTATTACACCAAACTCATTCTTTCATTCTTTCAAATAATATTTGTTGAACACTAAATATATGCCAACTATTATTTGGGGGTATCTTTAAAACAAGGATGATTCTGCAGGCTACAATGTATTGGAGATGGACTGACAAAGTCTGAATTATAGCTTCATCACCAGATGGGAGGGTGATTTCAGGCAAGTGACTTAGCCTCCCTGTGCCATACTTTTCTCAGCAGTAAAATGGTGATCACAGTAGTGCCTAAGTCATAGGGTTGTTGTGAGGAGTAAGTGAGGCAATGCACAAAGAGCTTAGACCAGTGCCTGGCACATGCTAAGTACTCAAGAAATGACAGTTTTCATGTTTGTAAAGAATGTTATAGTAAGTGATGAATAAAGGTCGGATATGGGACTACAAGTTGCAAACATCACAGAACATGTCTGCTTTATTCTAAATGTCTATCACAGTGCTTGGCACAAAGTAGATATTTAAAAAAGTGCTTGGCACAAAGTAGACATTTAAAAAAATTTTTACTGAACAAATAGAAGCATGTAGGGATGAGGAGACTGACTTCTGGTTCTACTCCTAACCCTGCCATTATCTCCTGCCTGTCTCACCCATGGTGCCCAGCTCTGAGAACCTGAATATCACTGTGTGAGACTTCTCTACTCTTTTGTAAAATGAAAGGATGACCTGGGACACCTGGGTGGCTCAGTTGGTTGAGCATCCGACTTTCAGCTCAGGATATGATCTCAGAGTTGTGGGATCGAGCCCCATGTCAGGCTCTGCGCTGAATGTGGAGCCTGTTAGGGATTTTCTTTCTCCCTCTGCCCCTCTTCCACGATCTCTCTCTTGAAAAAAAAAAAAATTAAAAAATGAAAGGATGACACAAAAGAGCTATAAACAATGTATCTATAAACTAGAATCAATAATCTTTATCATACTTCTCAGGAAAAGGATTATAAAACTTTACAACGATATAATTTGAAAATAATCAACATACTTGAAAATAATCAATAGTATGGAAACTCTACAATGTCGCTCTCTCACAGTTTTAACATTTTCAAAAGAAAGTTGATGGAGATTGTTTCATGAAAAGGGCAGTGAAACCCATTGGCATTAATGCCATTACTCAGATGTGCTAGATTTCCCTAAGAGGTCTGTGGTGAGGAAAGGAGAAGAAAGTTGGATATAAAGTAATTAATGTACAAGCTTGCAACTAGAAGTGAATAAATTCTGGAGATCTAATGCACAGCATAGTGATTACAGTCAACAATACTGTAATATATACTGAAGATTTCAAACATTCTCACCACAAAAAGGAAATGATGATTATGTGATATGATAGAATATTAAGCTAAAGCTATAGTAGTAATCATATTATAACAAATAAATGTATCAAATTAACATGCTGGACACCTTAAACTTATACAAATGTTATATATAAATCATATCTCAATTAAAAAAGCACAAAAAGAGAGTAATGAATGGTCAGACAGTCAGATAGTAAACATTTCTTCGTTTTCCAATACATCTAAGCTTACGTGTGAAAGAGAAAAGTTTAACTCACAGGCAGTGCAATCAAAATGACTTAAGCCTTCAGAGTATTGGTTTCTCTACCTATCAGGTTGGATCATAATACCTACTCCATTGTGCTTATCATGGACATTACAGAATATAATGTGGCAAAGGACTAAGTAAGAGGCAAACTGTCAATAAACTGCAGCAATTAATAGCATAGTAATCATTATTATTGAAATTATCGACAAGAAAACTACTTTCTTGCAAACATTAACAACATTCAGAGTAAGTATTCTGGCTGACATTAGAGTATGTAAGTTGGTTTACGATATGGGTTTTAGATATGCTAATGTAGCATCTAGAAGAGATAAGAGGCAAATAAATGTATGTCTGCTAGGTAATCTTTTTGTGAAGTGCTAGATGGCAAGCTGCGGAAAAATACGTTTAAACTTAGAGAAATGATTTGGAAAACAAGAACACATAAAACATTAGCATAGTGGTAAAAAGTACTACCTAGCTATGTGACCTTACTTAATTTCTCTGTGACTCAGTTTCCCAAGCTGAGAAAAGTGGAGATAGTAATACTGAACAAGATTGCAATGAAAAATTAGAGTTAACATTTGTAAATAGCTTAGAACAATGCCTGGAATACAGTGAGTGCTACAGAAGTGTTTGTTCAACCAGAACAACGTTAAGAACAGCTGAAAACACAAAGAATGGCCTGTTAGGAGAACTCTGGAGTAAAGACTGGCAAGGTGGCCTTCTAGAAACACAACCTGGAAAGCCACCAGGCTCGTTCATCCACCCGCCAACTTGGATTGCTTTTGTGAGCAAGGTGCAGTGCTGTGACCATGAAGAGAGCGGAGTCACGTCTGGAAGGATAGAGATGGACTAGAGGCTAAGGCAAAAAGGAGCCTCAGTTGAGACTAGAAATATCATAGGGAATGGGATACTCCTTCCTCTGGGTTTCCCAGGCATTCCCTAATTATTTCACAGCTTCGTAGGGACCTGTTAGTTGTCCCTAAGTGTCCCTAAGTGTCTACCCAAGGCAAAGCTCCCTGAAGGTAGAGACCAAATCTTCTTCACCGTGGAATTCCTTTCCTGAGTGCTTAGCAAATATATGCTGAAGTCAAGCCAAAGTTAGGTAATAAGGTTAGACCTGTAACTAGTGAGCACTCAGTACTTGGGCCCCTAACGCTCCCCACTCCACTTTCAACCTTCCATACTGCTCTAAACAGCTCAATGTGAATGTGTGGGAGGGGGAGACTGTGATCCCAAGACCATGGCCCTAAGAGTAAAACCTCAGTCTTTTCTGTAGTGCTAGCTTAAAACTACTAGATAGTAAAACTGGCTGAGAAGCCTTTTGCTTAGGGATTTCTTCCAGCCACACTTCTCAGTCCATCCACAAACACCTCAATGCTGCCACACAAAATTGAACTCACCAGCTTTGCAAATGAGCAGAATTTTTCTTCCTTCCTTCTACAGCTATCCATCTTTTAAATTCATTTCTGTGTTTTCCTTGAGAATACCTCTGTCACACATCCCTCTCACTAATCTCTCAGCCACCACCACAAGAATTACATTTGGATTATCACTGTAGTGTCTTACTGTGAATCTGCCTACATATCACTGAAAGATAAAGCTTTCTAAAATACAAGTTTCATCACATTTCTTTTCTGTTCAAGATCTAGGTTCCTTATTTCTTACTTTTACCTAATCTACTTTGATTATCAAGATCCTCCATACTATGGTTCTATTCTACCACACTTCAGACCAAAGCTTCCAAATTCATTTTGTGAGATTAGCATTATTCTGATACCAAAAGCAGACAAGGACATCTGTCTCTCTGTCTCTATCTCTCTCTAACACACATACATTACAGGCCAATATTCCTGATGAACATAGATGTAAAATTTCTCAACAAAATACTGGCAAACCGAATTCAACAATACATTAAAAGGATCCTATAATTTGATCAAGTAGAATTTATTCCAGAGATGCAAGGAAAGTTCAATATCTGCAAACCAATCAATGTAATACACCACGTTAACACAATGAAAAATAAAAAGCGTATGACCACCTTGATAAATGTAGAAAAAGCACTTGACAAAATTCAATACCCATGCATGAAAACTCTCAATAAAGTGGGTAGAAAGGAAATGCACCTCAACAAAATAGGAGCTATATACGACAAACCCACAGCTAACATCATACTCTACAGTGAAAAGCCCATATGTAGAAACCTTTTCCTCTCAGATTAGAATCAAGACAAGGATGCCCTCTCTAGCCAGTTTTATTCAACATAATACCAGAAGTCTTAGTCACTGAAATTAGGCAAGAAAAAGAAATAAAAGGCATACAAATTGGACAGAAAGAAGTAAAACTGTCCTATTTGCAAATGACAGAATAGTGTATATAGAAAACCCTAAAGAGAATACCAAAAACTGTTGGAACTAATTAATTCACTGAAGATGCTGGATACAAAATTGATATACAAAAATCTGTTGCATGTTTACACACTAATAACAAACTATCAAAAATAGAATTCAAGAAAAACAATTTCATTTATAATCACATCAAAAAGAATAAAATATCTAGGAGGAAATTTAACTGAGAAGATAAAAGACTGATAAACTGAAAACTAGAAAACATTGGTGAAAAAAATTGAAGTAGACACAAATAAATGGAAAGATATTCTATGCTTATGGATTGGAAGAATTAACATTGTTAAAATGTCCATGTTACCCAAAGCAACTCACAGATTCAATGAAATTCCTATCAAATTCCAATGACATTTTTCACAGAATTAGAGCAAATAATTCGAAAATTTGTGTGAAACCACAAAAGAACATGAATAGGCAAAATCTTGAGAAAGAAGAATAAGGCTGGAGGTTTCATGCTCCCTGATTTCAAACTACACTACAAAGCTATAGTAATCAAAACAATATGGTATCATCATTAAAACAAATACATAGATCAATAGAACAGAATACAGAGTATTCTGGGGAAGGAAAAGACACTTCAGCAAATGGTGTTGGGAAACTGGACAGCTACCTGTCCAGAATAAAATTGGAGCACTGTCTTATAACACCATAAATATTAAGTAACTCAATCTGGATTAAAGTCTCAAGTGTAAGATCTGAAGTTATAAAATTCCTAGATGAAAACATGGGCAGTAAGCTCCTTGATGTTGGCCTTGGTAATTTTTTTTTTTTTTTTTTTGCCCTGACTCCAGAGGCAAGGGAAACAAAAGCAAAAATAAACAAATGGGACTACATCAAACTAAAAAGATTCTGCATAGCTAAGGAAGCCATCAACAAAATGTGATGGCAACCAATGAATGTGAGGAGATAATTGCAAATCATATATCCAATAAGGGATTAATACTAAAACATATAGGGGCACCTGGNCGTACAGCTCAATGACAAAAAAAAAAAAGAACCCAAAAATCTGATTAAAAAATGACAGAAGATTGGAATAGACATTTTTCCAAAGAAGACACACAGATGATTAATAGGCACATGAAAAAGATGCTCAACGTCACTAAGCATCAGGGTAATGCAAATAAAAAGCACAATGAGATATGTCCTTATACATATCAGAATTGCTATTATCAGAAAGACAGGAAATAACAAATGTTGAGAAGGATGTGAAGAAAAGAGAGCCCTCATGAACTATTGGTGGGAATGTAAGTTGGTGCTGCCACTATGGAAAACAGTATGGAAGTTCCTCAAAAAATTAAAGACAGAGCTACCACATGATCCAGCAATTCCACTGCTGGGTATTTATCCAAAGAAAACAAAAATACTAATTTGAAAAGATGTATGTGTCCCTATGTTCATTGTGGTAGTATGTACTATAACCAAGATCTGGAAATAACCTAAATGTCCACTGATGGATGAATGGATAAAGAAGACTTGGTACATGTACACACACACACACACACACACACACACACACACACACACACCCCGCAGTGGAATAGTATTGAGCCATAAAAAATGAGCTCTTGATATCTGCAACATGGTAGGCCTTGAAGGTATTATGCTCAGTGAAATAAGTCTGACAGAGAAAGACAAATGCTGCATGATCTCACTTATATGTGTAATCTAAAGAAAACAAACAAAACAACCTCTCCCAGCTTCCTAGACACAGAGAACAGTCTGGCGGTTGCCAAAGGGGAGGAGAGTTGGGGGTCGATATGGATGAAGGAGATTAAGGGGTATAAAGTTGCAGTTACAAAATAAGTAAGTCATAGGGATATAATGAACAATATGGAGAACACAGTCAATGATATTGCATTGATTTTGGAAGGTGACAGATTCCAACTAGATTTATATTCGTGCCTGTTTCCACCATGTATACAAATGTCAAATCACTATTGTACTAATACAATAAGTAATATAATATCGTATGTCAATTATTCCTCAATTAAAATAATATGAGCAATTAAGCTCTTATGAAAGAGGTCAGAATGCTTGTCTTATGGACCCAAACATACCCACTGAGGTATGAGGGTGTGAGGGTGTAGGAAATGGTTCTGAAAAGGCTCCATGTGGCATGACGGATGAGAAGACCTGATGCTATCAGCTTCAGAGTTTCATTTGTTTTCTCAACTCCATAAACCAAGCATAGGCCAATGATAACTATGAAGTGGACGAGGGCTACTCCACATTACAAGTCTGGTGCCAAAATGCTTTACACAGTCCACCTTAACAGATGGTAATGTATTTCGGCCATTACCAACGTGAGGAGGATTCAAACCAGTGACCCCAGAGGTGAGAGGTTGTACATCCAATTACAAATTCCCGCTTTCCTTAAGTGTTAAGATGCCTAAAGCAATATATTTTATTTACATCAAGTTACATTGTATAAACTATATTTGATAAAAGAGATGACTTCACGTTCTCAACTTAAATCAAAGAATGCTTACTTAAGTATTTTTTTAATTGAATCACACTTTAATGCCATCGTATAATCTTTTGGTTAACAGTGCTCATCTTGATTATTCTAACAAAGGGAAACATGGAAATTAATACTTAAGTTGTAGAGCTTATGTCATCTATAACATTGCACACTAGAAAATTCAGAAGAGATACCTGGGACATCTGTGAAGGTTTCTCCAAGGACAGACACATGGAAATTGAGTCCTAAGTCCTTAAGGTGCATTAATACCTTAAAAAAACTCTCTGGATCTTTATCGTGCTCCCTGGAAATAAACACACAAAATATAACTTGTCAAACCTTAGGGTGTTCGTTAGGCACGATGTTTTCACTTCTCACAGTATCAGTTCCTTTCACATCTATTGCCAGTTAAGAGAGCTTCTGACATCCAAGCAGAGAGTTTTTTTCCTATAACCTTAAATTGTAGCATCGGCATTGAGTGATTTCATGAATGTAACTTCTCTCTCATGAATCAAAACCCAGTTCTATTGAAATCTTAAGGCTCTGCAGCCTTTTATGAAAGGAAAAAAATCTATCTTGTTTTTCACATTATTTGGTTAGACTATAGAAAGTCTAGTGTATTTTCCTTTCTCCTAAAATGGTTAATTTTCCACTTAACATGGGTTTTTAACAAAAGAAAAGACCAGTCTTCAAAGGACGATTCTCCACTGATCATGAGAATGTACCAAAGATGTTTTTCATTTTCATGGGTCTGAATACCTTCCTCTCACATTTACTGAGCCCCTTTGTGCCCACAAGGAATGCACAATTTGGGGAGCGAGATTACAGACTCTCTCACTAATCTCTCATTTTAAATAATTGAATGGAGAATTATAAATACATCAAAAGGGGGTAGGCCTGAGTCTAAGTCCACTGAGTATTAACTCAGGAGTGGAGGTTAGTCACCTCATAAAAGAATAGTAATAAAGATAATTCTTTCATTTAGTAGAGGCTTTGAAAAACAAGGGTTATTTTTGTTTGTTTAGCTTGTCGGTCTTCCCTATAAAGACAGAGTGAGGGGCTAAAGGACATGAAAATTAAAAAAAAAAAAATCATTTCAAGAAATCACATTAAGATGAAATGAGTTATTTTCTACATTCTAAGGTGTGAATATTTCGGTATTTCTTGCATTTAATTGCACTGTTTTAAATTATCTTATTTCAGACAGATGTGGACCAGATGTCTTCAAAATATTTGTTTTTTTATTTATAATTCAGAATTTTAACTTATTTTTTTATATTGCAGAGAAATAGTTATATATCAGCAATTGAATTTCTCATTTACCAACTAATTATGTAAAATAAATCTGTAAATTGATCAAACTGCTATATGAAATATGAAAATTACATCATTCAGGAAATCTCATGAAAAATGACATCTGCAACCCTAAATGTGTTAATTCACAATTCAGTCAATATTTTCAGTATCAAGAATTAAAACAAATGCATCTTTCTGATTAACATTTTAAAACAGCATTTACAATTTTATGGAATTATAAGATCTTATAGAATTTGAGTTCTGTATTAAAATAATACAGAGCTTATTTTAAGCTCTGTATCTCTTGATTTGAGTTACTTCAAATAATAAAGGATGCAATGGCAAAATGCTCGTCGCTTCTTTAAATGATGCATAGTACATACATGTACCACTGGGAAGTTCCTGGATAGTTCTCATATAATACTGTATATTCTGTGGGCAGGAACAAAGACTCAAAACAGTTTGAAAGGAAAGAATACACCATATGTTGTCTTCAACCATATCAATCAAAAAGCTGCCACCTAATCTGTAATATGTTCTTTTAGTCTGATTCTCTTGGAAATACTTAGATGAAAAGAATGGAAACAATATAAGGTAATATATCTTAAAGAGAGAGGAAGACTATAGGGAAATCCAGCCCCTCTCTTGCCTAAATTTTTCATTTTGAGTTTCAAAAATTTGCGCTACAGATCCTTAAGAGAATACTTATTCTAAATATTTCCTGCTGTTTTGTTTGTTTGTTTGTTTTGTATTAAACTTTAAATAGCTGTGGTTTGGGGTTGGGAGGAAGTTTAATTGGGGAGAAGTTGCAGTTCTTAAAAGATTCCAATATGAATATTTTCAAGGCAGCAGTCTTTATGAACCTATATTTTCAGTGTTTCTATACAAGATAAATACACTGCAATCCTACTATATCCTTTTGATTTTTTAAAATATTTTTATTCAATTTATTTAAATGAAAAATAAGGCAGCTCACCCATTTCTTTAGATATTTTTATAGGTGGACAAAAGCTTTCATATTCAACAGTCACTTTGCATAAGAACACAAAAGAGATTTGTATGAATCCCTCTCATGTTTAAACTATAATATGGACGAATGTAAAGTGAGATTTTTCTTCCCCAAAATTATCCCTCAGGAAAAGAGGCATTTTATACTCAAGTCCTCCTAACGTCTCTCACGATACTGGGCACTCTCTCAATTACTTTATTTTGAACAATGAGCTGTTTAGGGAAGTTGCATTAACCTGAAACAATGCCTACTGGTGAGAGTTTTGGATGGTGTTAGCAGTCATTCACTTGATGAAGCTGGTAAAAACAGAAGCAAAGGCATATGTTAATACTGACTTAGTAATTATTTTGAGAGGCATGACCTAACAGTTCAAAGTGTTAGGTGTCGCTGAAAACAAGTATTTTAAAGATCACTAAAAAAAGTAATAGAATAAATGGTTATTGGAGATCGTGAGTACTAAGTGGGTTTTTGTAGCTGAGGAAAAAATTTCCAGTGATGACAGTTTCCCAAGTCTTGCACCCCAAGCAGCTTAGACGGGGTTCCAGATGACAGGTGCTGGAGACATGCCAGCTTCCTGAAAAGATGGCACCCACCATACTGATGTCAAGAATGCACGGGAGGGGGAGTTGGGCTAAAACTGTTTCATTAAATTTAAGGGTGGGAAAAGAGCAATACTTCTAAAATTATTTTACATGGTATGTGCTTTAAAGTACTATTTATGTCTAAATTAATAGATTACATATTATAAATATTACATTTATTTCATTTACGTCCCTCTAAGTTACATAGTCAATTTTGCTAAAAATTTCTCAGTTTTCTTCTTAGAAAAATGGGAAATTTCTTAACATTCAGATGGTTATTAAAGATGCCGTGCACAGGGGCACCTGGGTGGCTTAGTCGGTTAAGCGTCCGACTTCAGTTCAGGTCATGATCTCATGGTTCGTGAGGTCAAGCCCCACACCAGGCTTTGCGCTGACAGCTCAGAGTCTGGAGCCTGCTTTGGATTCTGTGCCTCACTCTCTCTCTGCCTCCCGTCCCTCCACTTGCACACTGTCTCTCTTTCAAAAATAAATAAACATTAAAAAAAAAAAAGATGCTGTGCACAGATACTTTTCCACAGCCATACATTAGGGCACGAATCAATTGCAGGGCCCAATATATTTTGTTGAGTCAGGAACACATTCTAAATACCCAATGGGTCATCCCTGGTTTATCCTTAGGGGTTGTGCTATAAATGTTTCTTTTTTTTCTTCATGTTTTCTATTGTTTAATACAGAGTTTTAAATATAAATCATTTAAAAATTTTTTAAATGTTTATTTATTTTTGAGAGCGAGAACAAGAGAGAACATGAGCAGGGGAGGGGCAGAGAGAGAGGGTGACACAGAATCTGAAGCAGGCTCCAGGCTCTGAGCTGTCAGCACAGAGCCCGACGCAGGGCTTGAACCCATGAAAGGGGATATCATGACCTGAGCCAAAGTCGGATGCTTAACCAACTAAGCCACCCAGGCGCCCCAAATATAAATCATTTTTAAGGCTTTTAAGGAACTACCCTCCTCTAACATTCTGCCATAAAATTGCATTCATAGGAATTTTGCCTAACTTTGGACCATTTTCAGTATTTATAGTAGCTTAATTCCTCATTTCTTGTGACACCTCTACATCTGACAGCTGTCCATCGAGCAAACTTGATTGAGCACAAAGCATTCTCGAAGATGAGTCAAAGTCCAAGCTTCCCACAATCCCCACACTCTTGAATAGGTAAGAATGAAACAGTCTGGCTGGGAATGAGTTCTTCAGCAGCCCAACTATGGCAGAAGCGACCAGCACGGAAATATTTCAGGCTTACTGGAAGCAGCAGATATAGCAAGAACAGCTTTTATTCCCAAATATTATTCAGAACATTTGAAAAGCATAAACTGTTTCCATGTGTTTTTTCTTCCTATATCTGTTCTCTCTCTGTTGCCTTTCCCGTTTAGTTTCGTAGAGCTAAATTTCTTCTTATTCCTCATTTAACATTCGTTCAGTAAATATTTATTGAGGATTTCTAAGTTCTCCATACTTGTCACTTACACTAAACTGTTACCCTTTCCTATTTTCCCACATAACTTTATACTTATGGAATGCAATCTCTTTGATCTAGTTCCTTGTATTGCCTGGGCAGAAAACTGGCTCTTTACCCACGCTATTGTTTCCCAGCATCACGTCACTCTGGACTGAGAGCTTCATGAGGGAAAGATAAATGATGTCTGTTTTGTTCACCGTAAGTATCCAGTGCCCTGCCAAGTAGTGGTAGACTTTACTTACGTTCATCCATACCCGGTTCTTTTCTCCTCTGGGTACTCAGCAGACTCTGCGTTCAACCACTCCCAGTAGGGGAGGCCACAGATCTAGTTCTGGTCAGTGGGTTGCGAGCTGACTGATTTGTGTCACTTTTGGTGGAAGTAACTAAGATACTGGACCCAGTATCTAAGTCCTGGATAGCACTTTCTCAGGTGCAGTGATCCCTGGGGAGGTCTTGTGTTAAGATCATTACGGTAAATGAGTAAAGCCGTCTGGGCTGCCACGTGGAGGCAAAGCCACCTCAACATGCAGCAGACTTTGAGTTAGTGAGATAAGTAAACTTAGTGAGATGGGGAGGGGTGTTCCTTCCTGCAGCTTCATGCGGCCTATGCTGACTACTACATTATCTGTGGCACAAAATTTGCTGCTCAGAGCATATGTGTTGAATCAATGAAGACATGGAAAAAATGAATGACATTTGTAGAGCTCCTGTTATGTTCAGGTTTCCATGCCAGGCACCTGATCATAATCTTAGTTAAGCTTCCCCACAAGTGGTCAAACAGAATTATTCCTCCATTTAAGATCACACAGAAGAGACTGAGTCTGCATTTGAAATCATGTCTCATCAACTGAAAGTCATTCTCTTTCTATACAGATAGTCTTTGATTCTTCATTTCTTTTATTTCTTTCTTCCTACATATAACGAGAAGAAAAAGAGTTGGCACCTTCAGTCCACAGTTTTGTTTCTAGACCATTAAGCCCTGGACATTCCTTGGATTCTTGTGACTCGAGGAGGGAACCCATTGGATAAAAGAAGGCAGTAAGAATATGTGGAAGTAATAGAAAATTATGATCTCTCTCACATCATGGTCTCAAACTTCCTTCCCTTTCTGATACACTGCTAACCTCCACCTTTACTTCCTCATCATGAAGTACTGCTTTACTTCCAAATTCCATGATATGACCATTTACTTTTCTACTGTCCTTTCTAGGGCCATAAACTTTTACTCTCCTGCATAGGCCTGCCATACCAATAATCTGACTAGTTTCTGTCCACATGTGCTGTTTCTGCTTCTTCACCGCTGCTTCAAATAGGATTCAATCAATACTTTTAGCCGCCGGTTTCTCAACTTCTCTGTCTCTCTCAGATGCTACTAGTGCTTCTCTTTGTCTAACTCCACCAGACCTCCCCACCAATATTTACTTATGGCTGACCAAGACCAAGACCATCCCCTGTGACTCTCTCTGAATATTGTTCATACTGCATTCTGTCCTTTAACTTTACTTTCAGGGGAAGAGTGGAAGGTGCAGTTCAGAGAAAAGTGGCTCTGCCACTGACCAGGTATGTTCATAACGTCATACAATATTAGCTTCTGCATCCTTAAAATGGGGTAATAATAATACCCACATTAAAAAAAATATAGTTGTTAGGAATGAAGAAATGCCTGGCACCCTGGAGATATACAATAAACTCTCATTCTCTTCTCTTTGGTATTTGTAGTATTTTAACATTTAAGAGATGTTAATCAGTTAATTCCATCTCCTTTCCTCCCCAGCACACTTGAGACGCTAAGATATTTTATGTCCATTGCTTCAGGAAAGGCATGGGCCAGGCATGGGCATGGGGGTCTCCAACCCCCACCAAAAAAGGCGGGGGGGAATCCTCTTTGTTGATTACAGGAGCAAAAATACATGTAGAAATGGTAAGGACTTCAGACAGGGACAGGTATTTACGCAAAATGCCGCATGAGTGTAGCAAACACTCTTCTACCCTGTGTCGCCGTTTCACCTCTAGATAAGAAACACGAAGGACTGGTGGAAGAGAGTTGAGGGGAAAGAACTTTGAAAGTCCCAGAAACTGTGCACTATACTTCCTGGGCTAAAACCATGGCGGGGAAGCACAGCTGCAGAGAGCTAGTGTCTGAGTGCGTGTATCTGGGCAGACAGCATGGGGTGGTGTGGGAGAGATTCCTGAGCCGTGGTAGGCAGAATGGAGGAACCAGGGCTCCCATGAATGTCATGGAAGAATCACAGGGCACCTGGCAGACAGGCAGAAGCAAGGGCTCCCTCAGCATTGGCCTGTGCAGAATGGGGACCAGGAAAATGGAAGACAGGATCTTGAACTACTTGAGCTTTCTGTTACCCTACTGAAATGGGCCACTGCACAGAAATTAAGTTATAGAAAAATAAAATTCTAATTTATGCATATCGGGGTTTCATGCCATCTGCACATTCATATTCTCATCTTTCCTTTTAATAGCAGAGGAAGAGACGTCTGCCTTTCAAAATTCAAGGTCTGTTAGAGTTCCAGATCTTCTACCTTGCTTCTTGTTGAGACACCTGTGTTCTTATATCCAACTTCCTTCCTAAAGCCTGCAGTCCTATTCTCTGCTCTACAAGTTCTTCATTTATGTCTTTGACATTTTTAGGCAACCCCTCTTACCTGATAACAGTTAGTGACAATAAGAGTTCCAACAATGTACTATTTCTGGGTGACTTTTCACAGATCTTCTCATCTTAGAACATGAGCTATGTCTGTCTTCTCTCCTGCCTGTGTTTTCCCTACAACTTTGCTCCCTTTTCTGTACTCTCTCAGCTGAAATTGTTCTTTAACAATACCAAGTCCCACCCCTGCCCCATTCATTCTCATGATCCTCATGTTTTTGCTCGTACATTTGGCACCAGTGACCATATTCTTCTTTCTTAGAAATGATACTTGCTTGTTTTCTAAATAGTGTGTTTAGACTACAACCCAGTGACCTTCTCCGCAATTCAGTATTCCCACCCATTCCATCCAGATGGCCATCCAGTGAAAACAAATCACTTTTTCCCATTAGATCCCATGACAGGATTACCTTTAAAATCTCCCCATTGCTAAAAGCTTAGAACCCTTAGATAGTTTCTCTTCCACAGTGATTTCCCCTCTTCCTGGACACTGTATACAATACTTTCACTCAGCTATCTAACGTGTCAGTAAGCTCTCTTTCTCTGAAACTTTGGCCACGAAGCCTGCAGATACCCAGGCCTCAAAGAACCGGCAGGCCATGAAAAACCTTAATGAAGATGAATTGGGTCTTCCCCATTCCCGGGATGTTAGTTAAGTGGCATCCACTTATTATGCATACCTTTTTTTTTTTTAAGTTTATTTATTTTAAGAGAAGGGAGAGGGGCAGACAGACAAGGAGAGAGAGGGGATCCCAGGCAGGCTCAGCACTGTTAGCGCAGTGTGTTACCTGAGCCAGACTCGAGAATCAGATGCTTAACTGACTCAGCCACATACTTTCAAACCACTACTATGTATGTAATTACTTCCTCTCAGACCTGGGAGGTTCTATGGAACTAAACTCTTTTCCCAGTTCATTACTAAGTCTTTCTATTTCCCTGGTGACTGGGGCTGTAATTTGAAACTGACTCATCATTTATATTTTCTTTTGAATTATAACATTCCTAAGACATATGTAGGAACACATTCAAAACTGCTTGCTAGTATCCTGAGAGCAACCCCAGCAGTTTACCTCCCATGGTTAGAAACTTCTTCCAGGATTCAGTCCAGGAAACTCTCTGACATCCCTGAGAACTCTGTTTCTACCTCTCATATTAGAAGAGAACATTATTCTTGTTTCCTATTTCACCTTGTCGGGAAGCTTACAGTCAGATTTTAAAGGGCTCAATCTCAGGGGTGCCTGGGTAGCTCAGTTGGTTGAGTGTCCAACTTTGGCTCAGGTCATAATCTCATGGTTTGTGGGTTCAAGCCCCACATCGGGTTTTGTGCTGATAGCGAGATCCTCTCTCTCGCTCACTCTCTGACCCTCCCCTGCTCGCAGTGTCTCTCTTTCCCAAAAATGAATAAACATTAGAAAAAAACTTAAGCTGAATTTCAGTATCTATGAGATGGAAATAATAGTGCTGAAAGCTTAATAAGGGGGGAAAAAAACCAATGCCTCACTGGCTGGACTCAATGGTAGAAAACGTATTGCAGGGAATAGAATCCATGATCTTGAGATAAAATCGAAGTTACCTAATGTGAGCATTAGTGAGAAAATAGACCAAAATTTGTTTTAAGATAACATAAGAAAGAACTGAAGCTCAGAGACCCAGTGGACAAGAGCCAACATTTGAAGCATCGGCATCCCAGGAGGTGACCCTTAGTAATTTCTTACAGCTGCATGTGAACCTACAATTATTTTAACGCCCATTTCAATTTAAAACAAAAAGCATGCCCAGTGTAATAACATACAAATAATTCAGAAATACATGATGTCTGTAGTGAACGCCCCTATTCTTTACCCTTCCTGATTTTACTCCTCCGGTGTGACCATTGCTTAACAGGTGTTTGGTGCGTAGGGTTCCTGACCTATTTCTAGGCGTATGCAAACACAAACACTTGTGTGTGTGTGTGTTTACATATACCTTCCTCATTTTATAAACATACCAGTCGTTCTGCACTTTCCATTTTCACTAGCTGCATGATGGACATGGATCTCTGTCAATGCATATAGATATTTCATTTCAAAATGTTTACCTCGTATTTCATAATTTTAAGTAAATTCTCCTCCTAATGGACATTCGTTTCCCATTTTTGGGGAAACAATACTACAACTAATACTACAAGTGAAATCTAGTGCATTCTATAACATTCAAATTTCTCTTTTGTAGAATCGTTAACTCTTTCCGGTTTTTCCTCTTGTCCTACAAATGCAGCCATCCCACATCTCTAACCAAGACCCTTTCCCCTCTTCCTACAATGTTCACTGTACTTCTGGAACTATCCTACTTTCAAAGTTTCACCTGCTTTGCCTTCTGCTACACTGCACGTTCCACAAGGGCAGAACTCATGCCTTTGTTTACCCAATATTCCCCATGTCTAGAACAAGGCTGGGCACACGGTGTAAAAAGTTACTACCCTGAATTGACTCTAAGTCTAGATCAATTCTTGTGAGTCTAATCTTCTTATTCCCATCTACTGTAGATTATGATTTCACCATTTATATTATCAGGTGGATATTCAAGTCTTCACTTGGCCCTTCCAATGACAACTCATCTATAATACTTAAAAACGAAACACTGCCCTGTCAACTAGCATTAATGACTAAGCTCCTTTCTAGTATCAGTATGTCCTTATTCTCCCAGTATTCCAGGATCTCAAGCCTGACACATTATTGAATGCAGAGGCTGCTTCCAAACTTGTCCTGCCAATCAGCTTACTGCCAACTTTGCCATTTTTTCCTCTACAAATAATTTAAGAGTTGTTTGATAATTTCCATTTGTAAAGTACGTTATCACCTCATACCTTTATACCACCACTGAGCTTCAGAACCCTCTCTGCCAATTCAGCTTCCAAAACATTGTTTATTTATCCTCTTCAACATGATTTGCCTTAGATTATCTCTTCTCTACAGTAACTAAAAACCATTAAATTGAAATTAAGCTGCCCTCCAATATTTATATATTTCCATCCACCCTTGCTATCACCCCAATAAGCAATGGTATTCATATTCATTTTCATCCTTTCCCTTTGTCTCTTCTGTTCACAATCCACAGCTCTTGTGCCTGCAGTTTTTGAGAACGGAATATGTTCTCTTTCTCTCTCTGCCACTCCTTGTCCATTGTGTCTCTCACTGACTTTAAATTTATTGTTACTAGTAGTTACCCCTGTGAAATCCCTTCGTGCTCTGAATCAGTCCAATACCAACATTCATATACACTGATGATGATTTCATGAATGTGCTCTTTTATATTATTTCATAATTATTTGTATGCTGTCCCCTTATAATAATTAGTTTGGAAGTTCCACAACATCAGAGAAACTCTTTGATTCAGAAGTTGGCGGGTACCCAAAATATGACTTTGAAATGAATGAATGATGGTTCTGTCATGGCTGAATAGAGACAGTTATATTTTTAAAACTATGCTAGGATAGGTCTATGAAAATGACATGAAGGATCATGTTTTTTTTTTTTTTAATGGAGAATTAAACATGGCCTGCATATTAGATGTCTTTCATCGAAATGGATTTCAATTCTTAATAACAGGTTTTCATATTCAGTTGTGGACATTTTGTCACATCTAGAAATGACAAGGTCTTCAATCACAAGGGAAAGAATCTTAACTTGAAGAGGAAAATCCACTCCAAAACCTCATTCTGATATAAAAAATGTTAAAATAAAAATGGACAGTTATTCATAGGAAATCCCTCCAACGGGAGGGACTGGAGAAGATGCAAAAATGGAGAAAAAAATGCAAAAGTTCTGTCCATTTCATATATGATGCCTTGTTTCTAGATCCGGAGAAGACTGCTGTGTTTTTTGGCTGACACAGAGATCCCCCAGAAGAGACAGTCTCCCTTACTCAGCAGCGACTGCTACGCACACCAGATTGTCATGGCAATGACTGTGGGAAAGGAGGAACACAATATGGAATGTCTGTTCTAGAAAGACCTGCTTGAAATGATGTGTTCTTGTTGCTACATATGTTGCATTTTTTTTTTCATTTTATAAACAGGATTAATTATGTATCTCCTCTTTTTTCTTACATTCTTATAAATGGAATTAGTCTGTATTATTCTACTTAGTCCCTTTTACAATGCCATAAAAGAAAAAAGTCCAGCCCCAAACCTCGTTACTCTAGTCTTTTGTTGCTTATGATTTAAAGTTATTAAGAACTGCTCACATTCGGTACCAAAGGTGCACTAATTATTCATATGGAAAAGAATAAAGGATTCTGAATATTGTAATAAATTAACTATAATGCTCAAGAAAAGCCATTCCAGAATGGGAAGTCTCACGAACCAAAGTGTTAATTAATTAAATATACTTACGGTTAGTGGGTATCAGAACAAATGATTTCTGGTAAAGAATGGATAAAAAAGAACAGTCAACTATGGTATACAGTGTATTTGGTGAAAGATCATTTTGACTGAATAGTTTGCTTTAGAAGCATATGTAAACCCAAAGGAAGAAAAGAAGATGCTTCTCGAAAGCTAATAATAATTCATTTATGATTTTAGTTCTTAAGGTGAGTTTTGTCAGAGTAAAGAAGTCAAAAAGTTTATATAGACAATATAGCCTTATGGAAAGAGGGTTAAAATCCTAGTTCTGATACTTAGTAGTTATAATCCAGTGCAAGCTACCAGACCACTCTGAGATTTAATGTCTTCATCTGTAACAGTCTGGATTTACTCACTTCAAAGGCTGTTGAGGGGATTAGGTGAGATGATGTGTCTGAGACAATTTACAATGTCTGGCAAGCAGAAAATGCATAATAAAGGATAGCCGTTATTATTATTATTATCATGATTATTATAATCATCATTGTTTTATTTTTCATTTATAGAACTGGGAATTTAAGAATATTCTAGTAAGTTTAATAGCCACCATAAGTGGGCAAAAAATAAAGCTTCCTATGCTTAATCATCAGTTATTGGTAGTAAGTGGGATGTACCATTGTTGAGCTTCAAATGTTTACCTTGATAATTATACATAGAGGTATATAAAGTGTCAACTATGTTACATGCAAATAGCATAATAAGCATTCAATAAATGGTAGTCATTATTTACAACAGTTACAAATATGACTTAAAGTAAAATTTCTGTTTGTGTATAAAGTCACACATGTCCATAACTGAAATTTTCTTCTCAGGATTATGTCCCTAATCTTGTCAAATGTCACCTTTAGGGGCACCTGAGTGACTCAAGTCAGTTGAGCTTTGGACTTGATTTTGGCTCAAGTCATGATCTCACAGTTGTGAGACTGAGTCCTGCATGGGGCTCTGCACTGAGCATGGAGCCTGCTTATGATTCTCTGTCTGGCTCTCCCCC
>NW_027530545.1:11126096-11144340 GCF_008692635.1 Crocuta crocuta | reverse complement strand
CTCTCGGTAAAAAAAAAAAAGACACCTTTAATCCAGTCACCCAAGCCATAATGAACCCAGTCGTCTTCACATCAACAATCAATCCCTGAGCCAAGTCCTCATTATCATTAGTATTATTGTCTTTCCTTTCTTGATATAGTTCACATGCTCATCATTCCTTTCCAGAATGATTATAATATCATACCAAGTCATCTTCTTATAATAATTACAATTGAAATCAGGACAGTGAACTGTCAGCTCTCTCCTTCTCCTCTTAGATATTACCCAATGGCAATGAAGAGAACTAGAGATGGAGTGCAAATATCATCTTCCACAACAATAAGATATCAAGAACCCCAAACCACACGATACGTGGGAAAGTTGTCAAAAATAATGAAGATCAAACAGAGGTCTGGGTGGCCGTGGATGGAGGGTACCCTTGGATTCTCAGAGAGAGCTGGCACAAGGTGCTTCTCCATGGTGAAGGGTGGGTCTGGAGTAGAAGGCCAAATATTTCTCCTCTAGCACAACATCAACAGGGTTTGGGGGCTGCCAGTGCTAAGAATTTCTCTGTGCCTGGTTCAGTCTTGAGAAGCAGAGAATAAAGTGCTAAGTAAGAGATCAGACAGAGAAGGCATTTGTGCAAGAAGTGGTCTGTTTGATAATGATCTTTTCTGGGAGGATTACAGAAATACATTGGCTGGTACGTGAAATAAATTGTTTCTGACTACATACTTCATCCATTTTCATGGATTAGAATGGCACTGAAAGTTGAATTTCTCATACGATATTCTAAAATAAAAGTAACCTTTAAAAAAGGTAAACATTAAAATAAAAAGACCGGTTCCTTCTGTTTTAGTCTCAAATTTTATGGAAATCTCTCTCTCTTTCTAAATGAGAACTTACCCAACAATTCACTATTGTGTGTAATTCACTATGACACTATTTTTGACACAATTTAGAAAAAAGCCCACCCATATTCTAGAGAGCAGTGTGTATCTGAGGAGCAGAATTAAATAATTAATTTTTCATTTTATTGCACATTATGTCTTTGTACTTATTCCAATTTTGCTTTATATTCTTATACTTTTAATACTTTTTGATAGTTATTCAAGCTTAAAAGTTAATGTAATTAGTACATTTTAGATTTAGGAAGTATTAAAATGAATTAAAATTTTTCCCCTTTAGGTCAAAGAAAGAAATTAGTGGTTTAATATCTTTGTTGCATTCATGGGACAGATACCTAATAAATCCTTCTTACTGTTTTCATCTGGAAATTGGGTTCGCAATATAACATTCAGCAGGAAGTTACAAAGGGGTCTTTTCTTTTTTTCTTTTTTTTTTATTAAATATTTTTATTTATTTCTAGGAGAGAGAGAGAGAGAGAGACAGCGTGAGCAGGGGAGGGTCAGAGAGAGGGAGATACAGACTCTGAAATAGGCTCCAGGCTCTGAGCTGGCTGTCAGCACAGAGCCCGACGCGGGGCTCGAACCCACGAACCGTGAGATCATGACCTAAGTGAAAGTCGGACGCTTAACCGACTAAGCCACCCAGGCGCCCCACAAAGGGGTCTTTTCTTTACGTGAATATCAATTACCTTAGGGAGCATGCCAGGCACACCAGTTTTATATTCAAATGTTCTGTAACAAAACACCACAGTATGGTTCTAGGACGGCTTGATTGATGTTATTTTTTTTATAGTGTATTATTTAAAGTATAAAAACTCAAAACACCAATAAAATCCTTATCCAGTATATGTTCTTGGACTGAAGATAAGAATATCCTGGTCTGAAGTCAGTAATTTATTCCATGAAGGAGGACTGAGCAACCTCGGTGGCAGACAGAACTTGTACAAGGCATTGGGATACGAGTATCATTAATGAGAACAGGAGACTCAGCCTAGAGGAGTCTAGGTTCTAGGCAAGGAGAGAGGCTGCTGCCCCTGACCTATGATTTAGAGAGAAGAAGGAAAATCCACTGTCTACAAATCTCATCCATGACTGTTAAGAATGCCTGAGGTTCCTTAAAGTTGGAGCCTTTTACCCCTTAGTAGTACAATTTTAGCACGGTGCTGTAGCCACAGTAAATAAATACCTCTAGGGAGTTAGCACATTAAAATACCAGCAAGAATTTACATGTTAGTGTGATTTAATGTTAAAGTATATCTGTCAGGGGCCCCTGGGTGGCTCAGTAGGTTAAGCATCCAACTCGTGGTTTGGGCTCAGATCATGATCTCATAGTTTCATGAGTTCAAGCCCCGCATTGGGCTCTGTGTTGATAGCGCAGAGCCCCCTCGGGATTCTCTCTCTCCCTCTCTCTCTGTCCCCTTTACACTCACACTCACTGTCTCTGTCTCTCTCAAAAGTAAATAAACTTTAAAAAACAAATGAGTAGAAGTATGTCTGTGTGCATGTGTGTAACTTGTATTCCTTTGGGATTAATATATTGAAACAGTTCAGTAAGAGAATGTAAATTCTGATGGTTAAAGTAGGAAGTTCAAGAAGACAAGATTTTGAGATATGAAGAATGTCTAGGGATGGTAAGAATTGTGTGGAATGGCAGACAAAAGCAAGTTTTGGGTGTCTGGGCAAGGACCAAAATGCTCCTGCTGGGAAGTAGACAAACAGTACAGTGCCTGTGTGGAAAAACTTTAGTTGGAGGCTGGCTCTTGAAATAAGGATTAGGTCTGCAACAGGTTAAGCTTTTTTCTTTTCTTTTCTTTTTTTATGTTTATTTATTTATTTTAAGAGAGAGAGATACAGTGCAAGTGGCAGAGGGGCAGAAAGAGGGAGACAGAATCCCAAGCAGGATTCTCACTGTCAGTGGAGAGCCCGACGTGAGGCTCGAACTCACAAACTGTGAGATCACGTCCAGAGCCGAAATCTAGAGTTGGACGCTCAGGTGCCTCCAGGTTAAGCTTTAATATGGCCTCCAGTTCAGCAATTCCAAGCTCTGGCACAAGCGAAGGCCAGAGCTGTCTTCCTGCTCAGGTAGGACTGGGGACCTGATGCTGCCACCCACCCCGATACTCACTCCAACTTTGCTCCAGTCCAGGTGCTGCCCCAAGCGCAGGGGAGGACCACCCCTTCAGACTGTTCACCTCAGTTTTAGAGTTACAAATGGGAATATGAAGGAAAACACTGTTTTCCATTCTGGTGGAGTCTTGCTGGGCTCCCCGAGTACAGGTTCACATTCAGTTTAGCTCGGTGTTCTTTCCTGGAACATATGTAGTGCAGGAGCTGAGGAGGAATGTGTCTGATGGAATCCTCTTTCAATTATCCTCACTTCCTCAGTGAAGCGTTGCGTGACTTTTCCAGGCAGAATTAGTTGCTTCCTCTTTTGGGTTTTCACTTATTATGTTGTACTGCAATTATCTGGGAGCTCTCCACGGCCCGGGTCTCAAAAGAAGCCCTATCAATACATGTGTAGAAGGATAATATTTGAAGTATTAATCAATGTGCTTAATGGGTTTCTTCCCTCGATATTTTCTAGTTTGCAAATCTACTCTTCCCCCACCCCCTAGTCTTGAGAGCAAAGATATTCTATAATCTTTGCCCTTAAGGTAAGGTTATTAAACAGAAATGCAAAGAGAAGATAAACAGTGAATTCTTGATTTTTATATGAAAATTCAGACACTCAAGTCTAAACAGTAGTTTTGGAGAAGAATAGCACGTAGGTTTTTCTGAATACTCTCTCTACCCATAGCCCATCTCCCAGCCTCTCCCCCTGCTTCCCTCAAAACTCTGGGGCTGAGGGAGGCAAGGTGGAGAGGCTGGTGATACTCTTGAGTGCATATCCAAGGTTGAAAACTGGACAAGAGACTGGGGGGCAGAGAGCTGGCCGGATGAGAGAAGTGATCTTCGTCTTGTGCCTTTTCCCCTAGAATCCAGGGTGGCAGAAGCTTTGCGAGGGCGACTGTGGCCAGCATGGCATGGGATCGACTGAGAAGGACACACTGCCTGGGTCAGGGAGGACCGAAAGCCAGTTCGCTGAGTTTTCTGAGGTCCACAAGTAACACGGGAGAGCAGCCATGTTTTGCAAAGGCACTGAGTAAGATAAAGTCACCCGACAGAGCCAGCAAGATGCAGGCGGCGCTGTGTCCTGCGGACGGGCGTCTTCGGTGCACCCTGGCACGGACAACGCAGTGTGTGGGCAGGTGGGAACGTAACACAGTAGACACCAGTTCTTTGAGGGGATAACGAAGAACCAGACAGGACAGCACTCTTTTCAGGGGATGCCAATGTGGCCGGTGCCAACTGAGACCAAACCATCTCTTAGGATGCTGCGAAGCATCCTTAGAATTTAAGTGCTACTCAAAGGAAAAATATGGCGATTTTAAAATTTACTGAATTACCATGAATTCGCTGAGAGAACACGGACAGGGAGTTATAAAGAAACAAAGGTTAATAATAACAGCAAAGGCATATATACATGGTGCTTATGTGGATCCGGAACCATTCCCAGACCACCAGACAGATTCAATCACTTCATCCTCACAACAACTGCGTGGGGTAAGTACCATTCTTCTACTTAATTTATAAGTGGAGAAAACGAAGTTTAGTGAGATTAAGTAACTCGCCCACGTTACCCAAGTGGCCCAACGGTAAGGGGCAGACCTGGGAGTCAAACCAGGCCGTCTGGCTGTAGCCTGAGCTCAGACCTTACGGTCTGGCACATGTGGACACCGGGGTTGCCAGCTTCCTCGCCTCATGGAAATACGTGTTGAATGTGTGAATAAATGAACAAGTGATGATTATATCGTGGATTCTTTGTACTTGCTACTTATAGTTCAAGTTGATTTAACATGGTTCTTATGCTAAATTACAAATTTAAGTTCTTTCATCTAAAAGGGAAACCTTATTCTAAGTTTTTGAATAAATGCTTCGCACATAAACATTTTCTGTTAAGGAATGAATGTAGCTTGTTGTCACTGTTACTTTGCTTCAGACATTCCAGCTGACTCATCTTTCCCCAGCCCAAATCAGATTTTGAGATATTTTTACTCTTTCTTACCTCTTATTCATTTCATCCACTATAATTGCTCTTATCCAGTCTCAGTGTTTTTCAACCCCTACCTTTCTAAATAATCCACATGTTAAGACCTCCTCGTTTCTAATATCTATCTATCTTACATAAGGAATTCCTAACATTTTATTATGGATTCCTCAATGTATTAAATACCTATTCACAGAACTATCTGATGGTAATTATAAAGCTAAAATACCAAACCGTTCAGCAGAGAGTCCGATGTGGGGCTCAAACTCAAAACCGTGAGATCATGACCTAAGCCGAAGTCGGGTGCTTAACCAACTGAGCCACCCAGGTGCCCCTGTTTTACTTAACTTCCAAAGAAGTCCATGACAAGTTAAATAGAGCCCAGAGGAGAGAGGTTTACATGAAGCAGAAGGGGACATGCCTGTGAAGGGCCCCTCCCAAATACACATCTCTTTCAGTTATCAGCTCTCCACTGTCATATTAGAGAAAGTGGGAGTTGGTCCCCTGAGGGCAACTGATGATTGTAACAGATATGGAGGTGGAAAGAAAGCACTGCAGGTAGAGAATAACCAGAGCACAAGTACTGAGTTGGAAAAAAAGCAAGACAACCATACTTTCCAATGCCTGGTTGGAGCCGAGTGCACACACGTGTGCATGTGCGCGTACGCGTGTGCGTGCGCGCGTGCGTGCGCACATACACACACACACAGATAGGCATATGTGTTAATTTTTCAAGCATTTTTGAGGTTTGACTGGAAAGGTGAAATGGGCTATGCTGTAGAGCAAGAGGTGCAAGGTGATGGCCATGTTGTGCAATCAGTAAAACTTGAGTAGGGCTGCCTGCCTCGTCTGGAGTGGTGGTGCCCTCTGGTTTACCATAGTTCCCAGGGGGGCCTTTTCAGCATTAATACTACCAGCCTGATCCCTGGCTGCCTATGAATTTATGGTTCTAGGATAGTGGTTCTCAATCCTGCATGTGGTTGGGATTTTTTTTAATGTTTATTTATTTAGGAGAGAGAGAAGATGGTGAAGGGGCAGTGAGACAGGGAGAGAGAGAGAATCCCAAGCAGGCTCCACACTCAGTGTGAAGCTTGATTAGGGGCTTGATCCCATGACCTGAGCAGAAATCAAGAGCTGGACACTTAACCTACTGAGCCACTCAGGTGCCCCGCATGTTGCAAATCTTAGGGAACTATTAAAAGTACTGCTACCGGATCTCCATCTTACATCAATGGCATCAGAACCCCTCAGAGCTGGACTTGCACTTAGGTGTTTCCTGACATACTGCAGGCTTGAGCACCACTTTCCTATGAGGTCTTAAGTGCTAGATGAAGACAAATCTGTGTTTATCTTTTTCCTTGTAGCCTAATAGTTCTCAGTCCTGCCTGACATTAGAGTTGACTGGGATGACACAAGGGCTCAACTCTCAGAAATTATGGCTTACTTGGAATAAGGAGGCTAGGCATTCCTAATTTAAAAACAAAAACAAAAACCTCATTTTAATGGATAGTCAGATTGAGATAACTGATAAGGACAGTGAAAGCCATGGGACTCTGAGCAAAGTAACATGAAGAAGATATTGGGCATTTACCCAAGATATGAACTAGAAGGTGCTAAGGGCAGCCAAGAGAAAATGAGGAGGTAATTACAGTAGTCTATGTTTACATTTACAAGGATTAGAACTAGGGGCATGGGCCCACAGTAAGAAGGAATGAGAAACATCCATGAGAGAGATGTAAAGATATATGTTATTGTTACAGATTAATACAATTCCTCTGCAAACTTCATCTCACACTGGCCCTCAAACAACTGTGAAGTTACCTCAGTGGTCAAACAAACAAATGAAACAAGAAAACAAGCAACCTTGACTGAGAACTTAGTTTCAAGTAGTGCTGGGCTGGTGGCTTCCTTAAACACCTGGTATAGGCAAACACACATCCCCTCTTGAGAAATTCAGATATAGTTCAGGCAATTTCCAAAGAATTTTCCTTGATAAAAGTTCCAAAATATATGGACTCATGATGAAAAATAAAAGACACAGAGGAAACAAGACACTAAGCCCAAAGAGAAGAAAGACAGCAGGTCCAAAAAGGCTTCAGCTATTGGAATTATCAAACATGGATTATAATAGTGTGTTGGAAGTATTTAAGGAGAGAAGAGACTACCTGAAGAGCAAGCGATGATTAAAACTGACCAAATGGTTTTGAAAGAGTAACTAAAAGAAGTTTGAGAGATGAAAAATATGATTGGAATTAAGAGAGAACTCAAAGATAAACCCAAGTAAGAAGATATGGAAAATATGGAAGGTGGGTTACGAAACATGAGATGGTAGGAAAGATCAAGGCACAGAACACTAAAAGGAGAGAATGAGTCAGAGGCAGTATTTGTAGATATAATATTGAAAATTTTGCAGAAGTGATGAAAGACACTGATTAAAAGAGTTAAGAAATCTCACAAATCTCAACTAAGATTACAAAGAAAAATCCATTTCTGTACATATCATGTGACAGTGAAACACATCAAAGACAAAAACAAAGTCTTTAAAGTAGCTAGAGAGAAAAGCCTGTAATATCTCAATAGGAAAATAAAGTGGAGAGAATGTAATCTCAACCTAGAATTGTATACTTAGAAAAAAAATTCCTCAAAGAATAAAAGAGAAACGGGAGATGTTTCCAGATGAATTTGCCACCAACAATCTCTCATTAAAAGCAACTTTTGAGCATGCTGTTCAGGCACAAGGGAAGGTTTAATGTACAAGAGGGGAGAATAAGCAAGAAAGGGATGAATATAGGATAAGCCCATACATTAAAACCACAAGGGTAATCACTTCAAAAAAGCAAAATAGTGCATAAGTTCCAAACTAGTAGATAGAAATATGGAAGGAATGAAATACCAAGAAAGGGAATTACTTACATGTGATAGAATCCTGTGAGTTTTTAAAACTCCTAATTTGTGCTTTTCAGTATTGCTTAACACATTTATAATGAATGTTTTTCTGTTTTTCCATTTCTCCTTTGTAACACTTATCTCAGGCAAATTTTACTTGATTAATGCCTGTTGTAAGCTCCACGCAGGCAAGGACTATGTGTGTGAATCCTTCCTTACTGCAGTATCCTCAAGTCTTAATTCATTACTTGGCATGCAATATCATGCTCAAGAAGTATTAAGTGAATGGAAGAATGGATAAATGCATTACTTCATACTGACTGCGTATGCAGTCTATATGAGGTTGAAAAATGCCCCTCCTGTCACCAAAGATCTCCACATCCTAATTCTTAGAAGTGTTGATGTTATCTTATATGGCAAAAAAGGACTAAGCAGATGTGGTTAAGAACTTTGAGATAGGGAGATTATTGTGGAATATCTGGGTACGCCCTAAACGTATCACTTGTATCCATCCTTATACAATGGAGGTGAAGGGGGATTTGATACAGGCAGGGGAGGAGGAGGCAATGTAACTCCAGAGAAAGAGGATGGAGTTAGGCAGCCCCAACCTGAACATTGCTGACAGCTGTCAGGGTCTGGAAAAGGTAAGGACTGGTTTCTTCTCTAGACCTTCTGCAGTGGGTGAGGCCCCATTGACAATTTGACTTTAGTTAGCCAGGTGATGTTGAATTTGGAGCTCTGGCTTCCAGAACTGTGAGAGAATAAATGCCTATTTTCTTCAAGTGTCAAGTGTGTGGTTTGTGGTTATAGTAGCCAGAAGAAGCTAACAGAGTTAAAGTAAAAAGAAATCAAAGAAGATAATCATTGGGAGCCCAGAGTGAAGGCATTAGTGTGCTATTCATAAATAGGAGTGCAAAAGAGTTTAGGGAGGAAATGAAAGAGACAGAATTAGATATGCTATATTTTTGAAAATGGCAAGGACACTGAGAATATATGCGGGCATTATAAACCTGCACCCTTTCCTGGACTATGGGCCCCTAAAGGGCAGAGATTTATGCCTTTTTTCTTTGAATTCCTGGTAGCTACCTATCATATAGCCATTTGGTATGGGTTTGGAATAACAGGCCTAGTGACATCATAGAATTTTGCTGAAGACACTTGAAAGAATGTCCAACTTGAGGTTTATGAATAAGGAGGAAATTTTAATCATCTAGACTACATTTTGGATCACTTACAGTGAATAATCCAGAGTTGCCTATAAGTAGTACTTAGTATAGTGCCTAGCTTTAGAGAAAACTCAATAACATTGTTATTTTAAAATTTTTTCATATTTTTATTATTTTTGATGGGGGGGGGCAGAGACAGAATGAGCTGGGGAGGGCAGAAGGAGAGAGAGAGAGAGGAGCAAGCTCCATGCCCAGCAGTGATAGCTGCAGGGCTCAATCTCACTACAGTGAGATCATGACCTGAGCTGAAATCAAGAGTCAGACATTCAACCTACTGAGCCACCCAGGTGCTCCTCAATAACACTTTTAAATGGGTGGATGAATCTAAGAAGGAAGAGTTATTAGATGCTATTCTTCAAGGTGGTATGCTTATTTCTTAAAAACTTAAAACATAAATTTATCAAACAACTCAGCAATCCTACTCCTAGGTATCTACCCAAGGGAAATGAAAAGCGTGTTCACACAAAAATTTCTATGAAAATGTCCAAAAGAATATTATGCACAGTAATCAAAAGTTAGAAACAATCCAAATATCAAACGATGAATGGATAAACAAAACGTGTTGCATCCATACCATGGAGTATTACTCGGCATTAGAAAGGAAGAGACTAACTGACTCACGGATGAACCTCAAGAACACTGTTCCAAGTAAGAGAAACCAGGTGCAAATGACCACCTATTCTATGGTTCCATTTATATGAAATGTCAGGGAAAGGCAAGCTTAGAGAGAGAGAAAGCAGATTGGTGATTTTGTGGGACGGTGGGTCGACACAGGGAATGAATGAAAAGGGGCATAAGGATTCTTTCCAGAGTGATGGAGATGTTTTAAAGCTGGATTGTGGTGTTGGTTGCACACGTCTATAAATTTACACGAAGTATTAAATTGCATATTTAAAATGTGTGAATTTTGTGATATATAAATTATATACCATTAAAGCTGTTCTTTTAATAAAAAGTTATGTGCTTAAAAATGTGACAGTTATAAAGGTAGAAAGTGCTTTTTTACCAAATCACATCTTTAAGACTGTAGAACTTCTGCTAAAATAGCATTGCCGTTCCTAAGGGAAGGCGCGTGGCAGCCATCTTGTAAAAAACGGAAATAATTTGTGATATTGACAGTGTGGGTGCTTGATGTAAGAGCCTCAAAAAACATTTTTCCATCCAGGTTTAGTAATACCCTAACAATCATAAAAATGTGAAGGGACATTTGGTAGCCTTTTATAGACTTCATTTACAAGGCAGATGCTGCTCCTTAGAAGTGTGTGCTCTGTAGCTTAGAATTCCATTTTTCTGTACAGTATGTACTTGTTTTGGGTAGGCTGAAAATGAAGACAAAAAAAGATGACTTTATTTAGCTGTTTCTTTTCTTTCCTTTTTCTAGGAGAGTTAAGAAAAAATTGATTTTAGCCAATAAGAGACAGTGGTCAGAAGTGACAGTGCTTTGTGAGGTAATGAGGCACTCTGCATTATTTACTAATAATAATAGCTAATGTTTATTAAGTGTTTACTCTCTGCCAGGAACTGTGCTAACTCATTTACATATATGATCTCCTCTAACCCTAGAGCAACTGTGTAATATAGTTAACATCACTCCCATATTAGCCAGAGGAGAACTGAAGCTAGAGACTATATAACTTAGCTGAAGGCACCAGGCTCGTAAGTAGTGGCCAGGACTTCTAGAGAGACCAGACTCTGCTAGAAGTGTAACCAAGCTGTCATTGCTGCCCACAGAATTAGTGTAGATTTGATGTTTAAAATTAGGAAACTTAAAAGTGTAGCTTATAAGATTTAAAATCCAATGTTTTTAAATGTTGTATAGGAATTGAACATTTCCATGCTAACCCCCATTTCTGTCTTCAGTCCTGACTGTTTATCTGAATAAGAGATGTGCATATCTACCTTCCAACTTGAAATTTCTACTTGCCTTCTAAAAGATTATCTCCAACTTAATATATTCAAAGTCAAACTTTTTAAAACCTTCTCCTCTCCAAGTGTTCTCTGTCTCAGTCAAAAGTACCTGCCTACATCCACATTTCAGTAAATAGCACCTATATACAATATATAATATAATTAATATATATTATTAATTATATATTATATAATATANTCCACCTAGGCCAAAATCTTTAAAATATATCCTGACCACTCCTTACATCCTCCATTGTTACTACCCCAGTCAAACCAGTGCCATCCAGTGCCATGTTTGTCTGGATTATTGTACTAGCTGTCAGTACTCATTAAGATAGGTTGGGTGCATTAAAAATGACTTGAAAATGTATAATAGGTGAAGGAGATATTATAAAACAAGTATAATGACTCATTATAAAGTCAAATTGACAGATCAAAAGGGCAGCCTTCTTCCTGAGGTTATTCAAGGCTCCAAGACAAATGCGTCGCTACCATCTTCAACAAGTGCCTTCTATGTCTGCCCCTTCCAAGGGAGAGTTCATGGGGAATATTTTTATGCCCCACTTGTAAATGGGGCCCTCAACTATCCCACATCACTTCTGATTCACATTTACTAGCTAAGACTCAGTCACACAGCTACACCAAATTGCAAGGGAGCCTGGAAAATGTGGTCCAACTGTGTCCCCATGAAAAAGAGAAAGAAATTTGGGGAATAGCTAAGAAACTCTTCCATATCTCCTCATTCTAAAACTCTCATTCTCAGGTAGTGATTCTGAAATGAAGAAACCACTTCTTTTTTATGAGAGCTCTCAGTAAAACCAAAGATTGGCCAGGGCAGGTGAAAAGGGGCAGTTGTGTAGGACTCACATCTAATTTCAGGGTAGAAATGCTTTTCGGAAGGAAGCAGCCCAGACAGGTGCCGCCTAAAACATGAATCTTAGGCTAAATCAGATGATAAGTGGCATTATACATGATACAGGGGTTCACTAGAATGGTGTTTTCTAAAGACGTATCTGAGGGCATGGTCTCACTTAGATGACAAAAGAAGAATTTAGGGGAGGAGGTGAAAATAGACACCAAATCATGGAGAGCTAATCAATTAAAGAAGAGTTGTGCATTTTTTCGATGGGGGAGTAATGACAATAAGAGTTCTACACAAAGTCTCTGGAAATCAGTGGACTAGATGTGAATCAATCGACCGTTTATAGTATATGGGTAGAGGGAGAAGAATTACAGTGATTTAGAGTCTTCTGTTGAAGGGACAAAGTAGTTTAGGACATACAAGAGGTAAGAGCACTTTTGTGTTTGGTCTATGTCCCACAGAGAAAGTTCTCAGAAACGAAAGGACTGGTCAGAAGTTGCTGCAATGGAGGCACAGAACGGAAATGAAGATAAAAGAGGATTCTGGGCAATAAATCTTTTTCGACTCTGTAAATAACCCCCTTTCAACATAAAGGCTCTTTAAAGAAATAAGAAAACAAAGCTTTGAGAAGGGGCTTGATACATTATTTATGAACTTATCAAGTGGAAAAAAACACCCACTCAGACATTTTAATAAAAACTTTCAACTAATGTATCTAATTTTATTGGTATTAAAAAAAGCCAATTATGAACTGGAAAGTTATTGTTTGTTAAACAGCTACACGCTTTCTGCAAATAGAATGTTTACAAACCACTTGGAATCACTTTTCCAAAGTTTCAGTTTCTGAAGGTCAAATAACTATGTAACTGCTTAATAAAGAAGCAAAGAAGTACCTCTAAATATCTCCCAGCTCTGATGGGCTTATATTCTGCTCCTTAGGTGAGGTATTAGCAAAGCTTATTTATTTTCATTTCCAAGGCTTTTATTTGCTCATTCCCTTGTGGTAAAGCTGATTTCCATGATGATTCCCTTCTTAATTTTAATACCCTTTTTACTCATCATATAGACATAAGAATTTTCCATAAAATAATGAAATCCTTGCAAAGGAAATGAAGACAACTCAGAGAGTAAAGTAAACTAGCTCTTTTTTCAATTAATTGATCCACTGTCATGTGCATATAAGATTTTTTTAAACCTAGGAAAATAAGGTTAATTAACATAAAAAAGCCTCACTCGTCTAGATGCTGAATTTTGTATTTTACCCATGCTGCCTTAAGTGCCTTGATTTCCCAGTAATGACCTAGTTCTCCTAATGAGGAACATTAACCCCTGGCTGTAGCTGTCCAGGACTTAATTGTCAACTGAGCTGAAATAGGGGAGTTTGCCGATCAGCAGGTATGCGGTATATTAACTCATGTCATTTCAACCCCTAATAAATAAATCTGTTGCTAAGGCAACAGGAAGATCAGCTCTATCAGTATTCTCCCCTCCCGGTAACCAGCTCCCCCAATCCCCCCTCCCACCCCTCTTTTGGAGGAAACTGCCTTTCACACCAAGCTTAGGAAAAAGAAGGAAATTAACTACATGTAACCATAATTAGAAGTAACATCATTTCTCATCCTAGAAACATACCTAAATTAATAAAAAAGGACAGCAAAGAGAGAAATGCTTTTGACTAAGATCATGATAAATTATTTCCTTCAACAGGAGATAGGCACTATGAGGTACACATCTGAGTAAGAACAAATCTCAAACATTTCGTTTCTTTGTGTTTCTGAAATTTCCCCATCTTTTGTTTAACCAACAAATGATGCTAGCCTGAATAGTGCTGAAATAGCTAATTAGTTGCATAGCCAATAAAGATGATACAAGGGGGAAAAAACCCTTACATATTTTATAACAGTTATTGCTATTCCAACTTAGAATTCTTTGGTGTGATTGAGTGAAAGAAAGAAAGAGACACAGAGAGAGAGAGAGAGAGAGAGAGAGAGAGAGAGAAATCTGGACCCTGACCCTCATAGAGTCTCATTCACTTGGGGTTATAAACAGGAGTTTAGAAGTAATTTCATTGAATTGTTTTAAAATGGTTTACACATCTGGATTATGGTGGAGGGGTAGGTGAAAAAATAACCAACAAGGGGCTTCCCTTCTGGATTTATTTTTAAGTGATAATTAAGAAATTACTTTGGTTTTAACCAGTTTGAGCCTTTCTTCTCAAACACCATAATTATACTTTTTTTTATTACCCTTCAGTTAAAAGGAATGATTCTATGTTAACAAACTCCTTATGGATTTGTACTTATAACCCCTATAAAGACATTTCACTAAACAAAACAAAACAAAACCCAAAACCAAACAAAAAAAAATGTTTTGTAAAAGCAATGCTCATCTCATGACTATCTCCACCTGCCATTTTGTTTATTGAAGTCTTTCATATTTTCATTTATTTCTTTTCAGGTTGAGTAACTTGTCCTCCACTGGTCTTATTGAACAAATAAGGGTCAGTCACCAAAGAGTCACCCTATAATTCATCATAGTCAGCATTAAGTAACATCAATGAAATAACCGACATATCCTACAGGTATTCCGACTAAATGCTATTGAGAAAAATCTATCCTCTCCCGCCAAACACACAAAGTTTCTGTCTCTATCCTTGAGAACTTTAGGATCTAAAGCAAGTGATACAACTTAAAAGATGGAAGGAGTGGGGCTCGGAGGCAGCGTGGATAGTGCAGTTTTGTTACACGCTTATGTGGTGCAGTGGACTGAACAGTGCCCTTGGTGGATAAAATTCAGTCAGGGGAATTCGCACATCACTGGAATTTAAACCAGGACACATGCTTGTGGAAGGCAGAAGATTTCAGGTCATCTCTAAAAAAGTATAATGGTAACGACCATCAATGAAAAGACAACAAAAAGAGGAAAGAGTGGGCTAAATAGAGATTAGGTCAACAGGGACCATATGAAAAAAGGTTTAGTGACTTAGAAGAAGAAATATATTTAAACACACAAACACCACCCCCTACACTCACATAACATACATGACATAAATATATGCAACAAAGAAATAGGTGATTTATCTGCCTACCTATCCATCCATCATTCATCCACTCATTTATCTATTCATACCACCTGGCTATCTACTTCCCAACGCACTCACTCCTGACCTGTGGTGTTAAGTAAATCAGTTTGGTACAAAGATTTTATCAAAAGATTTGTGATAGAAGGAAGCAAAAGCAGACATGAGTCTTGAGTGGACAAAGACAATGGCCATAAAGCATACCATTATCAAACAGCATCTTTCGCAGCAATTCGTATGTTTAAGAAGCGAGTCAAGTTTAGAGAACTTTTTAATACTGTTAGGAAGAGAAAGTTAAGAAGAGCTTTAGTTTATGATATTCTAGAGATAATAACACCAAGTCAGTAATGACTACTGCTGAACTTTTTCATGCTGACATGGTATATCAGAAAGTTAAAAACAGCCTAAGAGGCATTGAGAAACCAAAATTAAATCTGTTATCTTTTTCATATGATCAATAGTTTGGAAAAAAAGGAAGGCAATTAGGAATGGAATTTTGGAAAATATAAATGGATTTCTGTTAAGACTATGCATGCACAGATATATATATATATATATAAAATACATATTGTATATATAACATTTATATATTACTGTTTTATTTATAAATTATATGTATAATATATGTAATAATTTATATATATTATAATTATATATATATATAATTGTTTTATTTTGTCATATACACACATATGACAAAATAAAACAATTAGGTGATATAATACATCATAATCTAAGCCAGATATTTGATTACTACTTTTCAAAGACTATACTAAGGTTCTCTAGAGAGCTCTTTGTTTTTTTAAATGATGGAGTTCAATTTGAAACTTTTTGAGGACAAAAACCAACCAACCAACTAACCAACCAATACTATCAAACAAGCAAACAAAAACACCTGTATGCAAATAAATATAATTGAAGAAAGTTTAACACTGAATTGAGAACGACTACAACCAATTCCTTACAATATTTAACTGTGAAAATGAACTGTGCTCCTAGTAGAAAGCATGCATGGCACCATCTTTTCTAGAGATCACGACAAGTAAGGTGGTCTCACTTTGGTGGAGTGTGCTGAAAGGCAGATGGCCAGACCACATGATCATCTTTTCCAGAACTACAATTTTGTAAGTATCGTTTTTCCCTAAGAAAAACAGATTTATACATAACACTGAAATAGAAAAAACATTGGTGCCCAAATTGTAACACTTTGCTTCTCAGTTCCTGCTGTGGCACCTGAAAGACTACCTTCCAAAAGTATCCTTTTCCTAGCTAATAACCAGTGAAATCTGAAAGATTCAGGACAATCTAGTCACTAAATTTCCCCATGTTATCTGGATAACGGGAAAACTAAGGTAAGTTACCTTGTTCTGAAAATCAAAACATTCAATCATTTAACATATATCTTTTTAGAAGGCAGTCATCAATTTACTTTCAAAGCCATAATTTTAAACCTCAGAGAGTCAAAGGAGGGGGAAAAAAGTTATTTTACTCTCAAGTAATAAAGTATATTTTTCCATTTTATATCAATCATTTGTTTCCAGTTAGAAGTTGCCAAAGTTTCTAAAAATATAGTATGTCAAATTCTTTCAATATTTCAGTACACGATTTACCTAAGTATGCTTCAAATCTGTTTTTATTTCTCAATGAATGGGACTTTTCCAAAAATACACACTTAACCACAACAAACATCGCATAAATTGTTTTATCATTACTTTGTGGAAAACATTGCAAATATCATATAGCTCATAAAAAGTCACTCCATGGGGTGCCTGGGTGGCTCAGTTGGTTAAGCATCTGACTCTTGATTTCAGGTCAGGTCATGATCTCATGGTTCATGTGTTCAAGACCCACATTGAGCTCTATAGTGACATTGCAGAGCCTGCTCAGGATTCTGTCTCCTCCTCTCTCTGCCCCTCCCATGTTCTCTCTCTTTCTGTGTCAATCTCTCTCACTCTAAATATATTAAAAAAATAAAAGGAGACCAAAAAAAAGTCCCCCCACTTTAAGTGAAAAGCTCTGACAATTTCCCCATAGTCCAAGAGATGGGGTCATGGTGGAATTCATCACTACCGCTACTCTTAACAATTTCAAACCTCTTAATGTGCCTTGTAGCCCACTCCCACCTTATCTTTCTTAACCAGAGCACACCCACTTATGTGCCATTCAGAAGGGCTTTAAGATCAGAACAGAATTTCTTGTGTCATAGATCTCTCCTACTGCTTCAACTACTGAGACCAATGTTGACACAAATTCTGTTTGGTCTGAGAAAATTCTTGAACATATGATGAACATGTTTGTTATCAACTGTGAAATCTAACTATCAATATGCCATATAAACCTAAACATTAATACATCAGCATTTAGGGCAACAAAATTAGCCTATGAACACTAAACATTAGGCAATTCCAATGACTGACGGCAGACATATTTTTACATATGTCATTATCAGTTCTGTTTGACAGTGGTTCTCAAAGTATAGTTTGTGAAGTGTGGGGGGTCAAGCCCCTCCACGGGGTCTGCAAAATCTAACTACTTTTACAATAATCCCGAGATATAATTTGCCTTCCTCACTGTATTGACATATGACTTGACAGAGAAAAAGCACTGAAGGATAAGACTGGGTACGTCAGCATGATTCAAGCTAGTGGCACCGGATGGTAGTAGTCATTGTATTCTAAACCACCTGCACTTGCAGTAAAGGGAAAAAAAAAAAGTCAGCTTCACTTAAAATGCCCTTGAAGAAGCATTAAAATTACTAATTCTATTAAATTTCATCCCTTCAAGAGACTTAATATTCTGTGTGATAAATTGGGCAAATACACATCATGCATCTTTGTGAACCAGGCACAATGGCTGTCTTGAGAAAAAGCATTTATATGATTATTTGAGCGAGGAGCTAACTAGTTGATTTTTTTTCACGAAACACTAATTTTGTTTCTAAAGACAACTTATAGACAAACCATGGTTAATCAGACCTGGGTATCTGGCCGACATTTTCTCAAATACGAGCTATGGGAACAAGTCCTTTCAAGGAAAACAAAGAATAATATTTGTTGCAATGAAAAACTCAAGATTTTAATCTAAAATTGGAATTCTGGAAAAACTATCTACATTGTGAGCTTGACAACTTCCCAATAACCCAAAATTCTTCTGATATTAACAATGTGATTCTTTGAAATAATGAATTCTGTCAATACTTGGAAAACCTGCACTATTCATAAAACCTATATTTTCCAAGTAACCAACGCATGATGTTACAAAATCCATTTAAACAGTAAGTAAGAGAGTATGAAGACTCATTGAGTGGTT
>NW_027530545.1:11101096-11121096 GCF_008692635.1 Crocuta crocuta | reverse complement strand
AAAAATGCTCGAAACTTCCTTAATACTGGCCATTTCTGCTCACATGACTGTTCTCTATCCCTGGGAACCTGGTATACACATTTTTATTACATTGACCTTGAGACTATTCCTTGAATATTCCTTGAATATTTTTTCAGTGCCATTTCTCCCATCTTCCCATAATTCTTTGCCATATAGTTTGGTATCTGTTGATTATTGCTAGATGTACCTAAATAAAATGAAATCAAGAAGCGCACCATCTATTGGGGAACAAACCAGTAGTGCTTAGAACACACACAGACCAACTAACTTCTGGTGGAACATATAAAGAATGGACATTCCAACTTTTTAAAAAGAACTAGAGATTAATTCTGACTTGGGCGATCAGTAAAGGCTTACAGGCAGTTTTAGTTGAAGGAGTTTGAAAGGCAGAGAGGGGGAAGTTCTGAACTGAGAGAATGTTGTGATCAAAGGAAAGGGATGTGAAAGAACATAAATTCTTCAGGGAATGACAAGCAATCCAAAGAGGCTGGAGCCAAGTCCCAGAGTCTGAGGTGTAGAGAGATAGACTGAGGCCAGACAACAAGTGCTTTCTCAGAGTCCCTGAGGTGCATCTTGAGACTTGACCCCTTCTTTGGACTTTTGAGTGAGCGAAGAAATGGAGAGTATATGCATTTAAGAGGTGGGTGAGGAAGAAGAACCATAGAAGGAGAGCAATAAGAAGCATTTGGAAGGGTAAAAGCAGAATCTGAGAGAGTAGTATCACCCTACTGAAGTGAATTAAGAGTCTCAAAACAATGTGTAAGGAAGGAATCAAGAAGCCTTAAAAATGCATAGAGAGAGGGGGGTATAAAACGCTCCATAGATACAGAGACCAGATAAAACAGAGGGTTTTTGGATCTCTTGTTACTCAAAGGGGAGTCCCTGTGGAGAGTAGGCAGAAATGAGCCTGCAGGTTACAGTGTGCACATCAAAGAGGGAGAGGCAAAGAAAGAGAGGTTGCGAGGAGAATGGGGAAGCAAGGTCAGTTTTCCTTAACAGGGCACATGTACATAGGGGTAGTCGTTAGGGTGTTCACTTGGGGACACTTGCTAGGGACACTTCAGCTGGATCCTGAAGAAACAGCAAAGTCTTGCAAGACTTTCAGGAGAGCAGCATAGCATGTGGGATTCTCAGTCACGGGGAAAGTAAGCAGGTCTTATAAAAGGGAATAGACTAAGCTTTCTTACAAAGCTGAGGGAAGAAGGAGAGGAAACGTGACGTTGGAAAAAAAGTTTCAGGTGGCAGGTGTGGAATCTATGGTGTGTCACCAGAGCATTAGACGGGGCCAATGACTTCGGGCAAGGCGAGTAGAGGTGAAGGGAACTATAAGAAGTGTGCTGAGTGACCAGAACAGGAGAGAGGAGTCGGGGACGTTCACCGGCTCTGAGGGCAAGGGCTGATGGGCAATACTGCTGACCGGGGCGGGGCCTGCTGTGGGCTGGAAACAAGGTCTCTGGCTGGAGGGTGCCATGTACATTTCAGAACCGAAACGCTTGTCTGGGCGCTTCTGTGCTTGTCTCATAAAGCCCTCTGAGATAAATTACCTTCTATATAAGAATGCTGCAAGGAATAAATACATGATTATAGACAGATGAAACACAAAAATGGTGTTAACTCCTTGTGTATACTCTACTAAAGTAATAAATTAATTCTTGATTTAAAAATAAAGAAACTTGGGCAGATACAGATCATAGTTTCATATCTGACATTATTGAAGTATTATGGGAACCAACCAACCTTATTCCTGAAACAAATTCAAAAACACTGAGGAGATTCAAGGAACTAAAATCCGATGGTAAAGTTCCCACTGATCACCACAAAAGGAGAAAAAAAAAAAGTAAATGATGACGATATCTTAACTTTAAAAAAGAAGGTATTTTTAATCTCTACACCCAATGTGGGGCTCAAACTCACAACCCTGAGATCAAGAGTCGCATGCTCCATCAACTGAGCCAGCCAGTGGCCCTGACAATATCTCAACTTTTAAACAAATGAAACAAATAGCAAGAGAAGGAACATCTGTACATATCTGGAAAACAACAATAAAGCGACAGAAGAAACCTATTTGTTTATGTCAGATAAAGGATGCCAGGCAAGCTTAAAAAGGATTTTAACAGAATTACAAATTTGGTGCAGGAAGGATTCACACACACACACACACACACACACACACACACACCCAAAAACAAAACTCTATCTCTATCTCTATGTATCAGCAGGCATTGAAACAATGTAACTTTATCTTAGAAATCAGTATCATGACCCAACTTATTCTTAAAATCCATTTATATTGGCCAGCAGGTGAGTAAAATTGCCAATTAAAAGGGTTGTAAACAATAGGAAGTGGTAACTGACACGGAATTTAGCTGTGGGCAAGGTGCTAAGCCTGCTTCCTAAATGTTTGCAAGGATGAACAGAAACCCGTGCTAACACAGGCTGTGGATGACTGCCGTGATAGGAGATGGTCAGTGGGGACATGAAAAGGTGCAGAATATAAATATGGACCGTAAGCAAAAACTCAGCTTATTAATGTTTTGAAATTCAGAGAGAAAATCCTGAATGCAAGTGGGACACATAGGAAATGCTGTTGAGAGTGTCTGGAGTTTGACAAGATGAGCCTATGATGATGTGGTCAGCAAACTGATGCCACTTTTTTATGGATTATGGTGTGCAGAGAAGGAAGACACCGAGTCTGTGGGGACAGAGGGCTGTGCAAAAGCTGGTTTCATCTGGGGCACCTGTAACTGTATATGTTTGAAAATTAGAGAGTTCTTAGAAGAGCAATAATAATGATTAAGGCAATGGAAGAATTGATTTATGAGGACAGATTAAAGGAGCTAAATATGAGTAGCCTAGTTAAGCGACAAGTAGAGGGGTATATAATAGGAGTCTCACAGGGAAGAGAATAATTATTTAGCTGGGTACAAGGGGGTATAACTAAGAGTAATGAGATGAAATTAAGAACGGGAAAATTTAAGCTGAATTTCAAAAAACCCCTCCCTGATGGTATAATGTATTAGCTCACGGAATAAATTCCCCATGGAAATTTTATACTGAGGGGAACTTAATAACAGGACTGCACAAAATACCAATAAATAATACAGATAATAATCCAGTATTTGAAAGAAGGTGGCTACATGCTATGCTGTCCTTGCTTAGAATATCTTCCCATATTTTTCTTTGATAGTCTGTTTGTATATGGTGATTGTTACTCAGAGAAGTATTTAGGCAGCTAGCTAAATCAAAAAGGAAATGTGTCCTTTAAGGTGAGGGAAGTTAGAATCATTTTACTTTGCATACACTCTGCAGTAGCAAGCTGAAACAATTTTTTACTACTTTGCTCTAACAGGACTGGTCAGGGAGCAAGCTGGACAAATGTATTCATATTTCTAAAAAACAACAAAACAAAACAAGCCACATCTAGCATCCCACACAGAGTCTATTCTGATTCTCTGTGCCATGAAACTCATATTTTCATAGACATGTTTAATATAAACAATTTATTGCTATAATAGAAATCAAAAAACTTTATTCCAGCTTTTCTAAATGTAGTTCTATGGTCAATTACTTCACATCAATACCAAGATCAAATAGGCATAATACTAACAAGCAGTTTGCTTAATAATAGTCACCACACTAATTAACCCATCCAGAACATTCTTAATCAGACTCTATTTGTAATGTACAGTTAAGAGAAGCTTGGCAATAAACTGTTCTATGCTAAAAAAGAAAATAATACCTTACCGATGGGGTGACACTGGCTTTCCTATTGAACTGGACAGAATGTGCTGTCCTGGCATTAACTCAAGAGAGTGACTATGCAAATAAGCTCATGTCTGAACACTTCCTTTCTCTTCCCCAGCTCCAACTCTGGTGGAGGTGTTAATGAGAAGAGAAAAGGTCCTGAGATAAGGAGTGAAAGAGAGAAAAGAGTCAGAAGAAAACCAGTCGGCTGCGTTTTAGAGCTTATGCCAGATCTGCCTTTTAATAATCACCCAAGTTTTCTTAAGGAAGTGCTACTGTCCACCTTCCTCATAGATCGTCTTTCCCTGTTTCCGAGTCTCTCAGCTCTATCAGGACCTGTTTTTACTTTTAGGAGTATTCTGATTACTGTAATCATTTCCAGTCTATTATTAGCCACGGGGCCCTCCCCCAAACATTTTCCCCAGCCAATAGCTAATCTGTGAAACTGAAGTAGAGCCTCCCTCCTGCCTCCTGTCCTCACAATCACCCTTCCTTCCTCGCCATCTCTGTCTGCAAACATGGTTCCAGAGGCATTGCCACAAAACCCCAGCACTATGGTGGGCAATGTTCAAAGACACAGCTGGTGCTGTGGTCAAAGACCACGTCCACACACACAAACTCAGAGCTGGCCCTACAGGAATGGCCTTATTCAGATCAATCTGGAAAGACTAGATTTGAGAGTAGCTTTAAATGATGTTAAGACTGATGGCAAATGCAGGAAATGCTCTAGGTACCTTAGCTTATTTCTGCTAAAGTTGAGAGGCTAGAGTATGCTTAGCTGACTAAGGGAGGTAGTCAAAAGGAAGGTGAGAAAATAAAGCAACTCAAGTACACTTAGGACATGAAAATCAAGTCGTGTGCTGTGGAAGAGAATATCGTGGCTGACATGTGTGTCATGGTGGAATACACTGCTTAAAAATGTCCTTTTGAGAGATTTCAATAAAAAGTACTTAATATGGTGAGTTCAACCTACAGAATTTCATAAATACCCACAGATAAGAATCCACAAAACAGAGATGATCAGCGGTCTTGCTTCTCAAAACAGATTTGGAAGACAGCACGTGAAAAATGACGCAAATTAGCAGACGATTAAAGAGAAAGGCAGCGTAACTGGTCAAATATTCCAGGTTTAAGCCAAGGCAGAAAGAGGAGTGCCTTAGCAACTGTAATAAGGAAAGTGGCCCGCCCACGGGGCAGGGAAGAAGAGGGAGATGACGAAGCTCACCTCCTTTGGACATTAGCTTGGGTTCGAGGGAGGGAGAGTGGTATGTCCACCGTGTTGTATCATTAGGCTGGAGTTTTCACAAGGTGTGTTTTATGAAATACTAGAGCAGGTTTTGTGAGAAAACACATTTGGTAAATAAATGCTGGGTTAAACAGAGCTAAGTATTTCTTCACTCAAGAACTTCCCAAAGTACATGCTAGTATATGTTCACTCATTCATTCTTTTGTTTATTCAAAAAATGTTTACTGAGCACCTATTACGTAATAGGAATATTATGTTTATCATTTCTCAAACTCAACACTTCATGAAATAAGGACTCCCCCACTCCCAAGGATGCACCTTAAGACTTACTGTGTAACAAAGGATATTCTGAGAAACACTACTTGAGACCCTAGGAGATGCACAGCCAGAGACTGAGAAGATGGGCGTGCATATTTATACAGCATGGATGGCAGAGGGAGTGCGGAAGTTCACTCACAAGAGAAAATGATGAAATTCAAACCAAAGACCATACACCAAGCCACATAACAGCAGACAAAGGAAGTGTGAAAGAGATGAGGAGAAACTGAAAAAAGTGACAGGAGATATGGTTCAAGGCTAATATGGATGATAGCGGAAAAAAATATCATTTGATTTTATCACAGCAATTTCTGTGGATTCTTGGATATAAACCATACTGAGAATTGAGGAGAAAGGAAATAGGAATCAAAGATAAATAACTTTTCCAAAACCAACTGGGAAGACACATCCAGGCAGTTTAGTGATCTAAGTTCTTGGGTGATTTAGAACAAAAACTATTTACTGTTTCCAAACAATGTGCTGGAAATTAATTACAA
The DNA here is from genome assembly GCF_008692635.1 of Crocuta crocuta. Classification (NCBI taxonomy): domain Eukaryota; kingdom Metazoa; phylum Chordata; class Mammalia; order Carnivora; family Hyaenidae; genus Crocuta; species Crocuta crocuta. The sequence goes on along the minus strand of NW_027530545.1, from coordinate 11,115,270 downwards.
AATTAACATTTTTAGAATTTAGCCACACAAGCAAATATCGAAGATAATTAAAGAATCATGCTAGCCCACATGTGTCCAATATATCACTTATATGGTAAGCAGATTTATATAAAACTATAAAGTATAAAAGTAAAAATCTTGGTCTAGCATTCTCATGTGTACACATATACCCCCCTGTGTCTCTTGCCACACTATCTTCACTAAATAAAGGAATCACAAGCAAGAAAATCCATCATAATTAAAACTAGATGTTTGGAGACCGCAGCATTAAACAGAAAGACAGACTTATGCTTGGTTGGTTGGTTGTAGGATGCCTGTTCTTTCCTGGAGATGGCTAAGGGCTAATACTCATAAAATAGATGGCACATGTCTATGAAGGCTGTTTCAATAAGAAACTCCTGGCGGAACAAAATATGAACAAATTCAAATCACAGATGAGTCCATCACAGTCCACATGCACATAGCACAGACGCTTTGGGGGAAGAGCCATCCAACGCAGCCGTGGCTGGTGAAGCCATGTTGTTTAGATGTTCAGGGTTTGGTGCCCGAACCAAATTTCATCTCCCGTGGTGTAAACTTGCAAAGTCAACATGAAATATTGACAGCAGCCTGTGAGGGGGCACTGGCACTGGGAAAGAGAGACTTACTTAAACTATGAAGAATCTGTTTTGTGACAAGATAGAAAAAAAAAAAGAATCCAGAGAACTAGCTGCAGTTAAAATTAACAAGCAAACCCTACTTATTAGTCTGAGAAATGCATGCTGAGACTGAAAGCAAATTTGTGGTTATCAGACTGGCCTCATTAGCCATGCCTGGACCCAGAGATGACACTCTTAATGATGACAGCACCTTCTCTTATAGGCTGCCCAAAAGACACACTGCAGCTTCCTCCCCTATTTAAGGTTCATCATTTTTTGATGGCTGTCCTTCAAAGAGCTGGGACGTATGGCTCTCGCAGGAAAAGGTGGACCTGTGCTCATGAACCTATTGCTTTTATTTTTATTTCCCATCACGACTTCTAAGAATCATTTCTGATAATCTAACACTTTCACATACCTCACTACCATTTGTTTACACGATCTCCTCTGACAACACAGCTCATGTGTTAGTATTATTTAACGTAAACAGTTATTTCTCAAGTCCCCAGTCTCTCTTGATTTCAAAGTGTTTTAGATTGTATATATTGCTAATTTAACTGCCTACCACTAAAAGCAGTTTGTCTTGTGCAATTTTACAAAATCCCTTGAGAATAAATACATTGTTCTCACAGAAAAGTTAAGGTCCTTGTAAATGTATGAGAAGAAGAAAAGCTACCTTGCATGTTGACAGAACAAATGTTTATCAAATTCAGAGCCACTTTTGTGTGTAAGCTTTCTTCTCATGATCTCTACACCCCAAAAAGAGCTCTCTTAGAACAATAAAACCCTCTAGTTCACACAAGCTTTCCTAGAGCGATTCTACATAGGTAGGTAGGACTGTAGGCTAAACTGAAAACAGGGCATCTTTATTTTTCTACCTCCATTTCAAGCATTCTCCGCTCACTGACAAGTAATTCCCTAAGATCTTCATAATACTTTCTGATTGCCTGGGTTCTTCCGCCACCCCCCACACTTACCATATGTCTCTTTGTAACCTATATGTTAGAACTAAGCCCCACTTTGGATCTAGCCCTGAATCCTGCCTGGCTCTCCACTGTTGGTCTTTTTGGAAGCCAACCTTAAACTTCCTCCCACAATGTGTTAGTCACCTTTCACACTCGGTGTGTTGCACCCTTCAAAGGGGGCAAGTACCTTAACTCAAGGGAACTTACCACAAATGGAATCATTTCAAATACCATAGTGAGCCCATGCAAAAGATTATTTGGGGAGGGCAGGTGGAGAGAAATCACTGTGTAGCAGAGTAAGTCAGTCCACTCAAGCAACGGGCATGTTGAGTTAAGGATAATCCAGGTTGTATCACTACACACGCACTTCCTGTGCTTGTGAATGTATTCAAATCACTTAATTTCTCTGAACTTTCATTTTCTAATATGTAAAATGGGATAGTATCTGTTTCTGCAAATTTCTTGAAAGGATTAAAAGCGAACTGTGATGTGTAGAGGAGCACAGGTAAGTCAACTTCCCACATCTTTGCTCATTCAGGTTAACACCCATACTTAAGGAGTGAGCCCTAAGGCCATTTTGGGTAACACCAAATTTCCCAGTTAGTCAGTGAATGAGAAACTGCAATCCATCAACAAATATTCACTCAACAAATATTTAGGCTCCTCCTATGTTATATCTGTAATTACAAAACCCTTAGTGCGTATGTAGTAACTCACTTAGTTTAGTCTCTTAGCCCCTGAAAGTGTAAATTATCCATATCACCTTTAAACTAAACGTACTGATTCTATTATTAAAATAATCTAACTTTTAAATTCAAACTCAGTAACTTGCTCATTATTTGTTTCATTAATAACTCAAGAAGCAAAATTTCAATATCTCCTATCCTTTCACCTTACTTAATTTAATGATAGTTTATAAAAAATGAAAAGGTTCCCAAATGTGGATCTGATGTAACCTCTTTCATGCAAGAGGAAGTAGCCATTTCCCATACACACAGACTCAAAGCAAGCAGCTTTGCGAGGCTATCCTTTGTTGGCAAGTAACTATTCTCACTACTCTGGGAATCCCATGTCTTCTGTAGCATCAAGAAAGCATTGAAGGAAACTCTAAAAAATTGTGTCTAATCATGTGTTTTATCCCATGATTATTTTTTGAAAAGCCGTTATTTAATAGTTGAAAGCAGGATGGGAAAAGGTGTTGACATTATAAAAGGATCACTTTCTCCTTCCTAAATAAATGTTTAGAATTCCCCTTAGGAAGCGTTTCCAGCTGGAGACTCTTCTTTTTGAGCATGATATCATTTTCCTGGTGCCATGGACTGAATGGCGTTCCCTCAAAATTCGTATGTTGAAGCCGTGACCTCTAATGTGATGGGAGATAAGAGTCTTTCGGTGGTAACAAGGGTTAAATGAAGTCATAAAGATTGGGCCCTAATATGGTAGGGGTGTGGCCTTAAACGAGGCAGAAGAGATCTCTCATTCTCTATCTTCTTCCTGTCCTCCCTTCTACCACCACGTGTGAGGACACAGCCAGAAGGCAGCCATCTGCAAGCCAGGAAGAGAGCCCCACTCAAAACCAACCATACGGGCGCCCTGATCTCAGGTGTCCAGCTGCCAGAATTGTGAGAAAATACATGTCTGTTCTTTAAACCACCCAGTCCACGGTGTTTTGTTACGGCAGCTTGAGCTGACCAATCCAAACGGAGACCGCTGCGGAAAGAAGGAGAAAGGGTCAACACTGATGTGCGAAATTTCCTGAACAGAGTATCAGGGAATTAATGGGGTAGGAGGCACTGTGTTTATGTTGACAGACAGTGACAACAAGAGAATGCTGTCAGAGAAGAGAGAGCTGACGATCAAAACCGATAAAAGAAAGAATCTGGAGGACAAAGAAGAGAAAATGTTTGTGAATTTTACTGTGTGGCACAAAATGTTACTTGTTGATTAAGAATGAGAAAAAAGAATAGAGAACGGAGTGTTAGGAAAGACATTTTTCCTAAAAATTTGTTTGGCTGTGAATAAAGTCACTTAACCTTTCTACACCCGGGTTTTCTCAACTGCCAGTGGGAGATTTCTCATAGAAGAATGAGGACCGCACATCTTATCAAATCTACTGAGTTGATGTTCTAGTCCCTATTCATGGGCAAGATGGCATACTGGGTCAGCAGGGCTCTAGGCACATTGTTATGGTTTCGAATTCAGGGCTCTGCCACTTACTTGCTGACCTGGGGAAAGAGCTTTTTCTTTAAGGATCAGTCACCTCATCTGTCAAATGGGGGTAATATTAATGCTGCCTTGCAGAATAAGGTTTTCCATATCGCTTGGACAGAGTAAGAGCTCAGTGAACACATTTTTTTTTTTTTCAATTACTGGTAATAATGGTGAAGATTATCATTACGTAGTCATTGTTACTAAAAAGATACTCAGTATTTAAAAATTCTGGTCTCCACCTCCACCGTAATTTCATAGTTAAGCCTACTTTCTGAACCACACTGATGCTTTTTTAAAGATATGTTTTTCTTGTTAACTCTTACCAGTTAGACTTTAGCATCCATGTAAGACAAGCATTTTAATACGTCTCCTTATTTTCATTTGTATACTAATCAAAGATTTGTACTCATGCCTAGAGGCACATGAATTACAAAAAGGCCTAATGTTATAAATCAAACAAATATATTCCTCCTATTCTATTATTTGTTTCCTTTGGTACTTTTTGCCTACCTTTCACTTTTCCTTGTCTTCCCTTTTATTCTTTTCATTTTTCTAACTGAGAGTTTCCATCTTTTCCCTTCTTAAAGCTGCACAAACCAAGAAAGTAAAACCAGGAAATTTAAAACATCAGTTTCCAGGTCTCTGAAGCATGAACAGATGGGCATCAAAAAAATCCAGTCCTTTTTTTCCCCCTTTTTCATTTGCCCATCCACAATCTGAATAAATCAAAATCACCAGCAAATCTAACTTATAGCATAACCCGCTTTTTTTTTTTTTCTGCTACCATGTTAAATGCTATGGCACTAAGCACTGATTCACTTCAAGTCCTGATTCTATTGCTGCCTCATTGTTAAGCCACAGAACCTGACTTTATTCTCAGTTGGTATTATTGGAAGACACAGTTTTGTTACTATTACCTTTGAAATAAAGCCTTCAAGTATACGGAGTGAGTGGACAAACACTTCCACTTACTTCAGGTTTTCTCCACCTTCTGATATGGAAAGTTTGGAAAACAGGGGTAAAAATATAACAGATGGGTAAATGTTAGGTTATTACTAGAATATGATCAAGGCTTGAAGGTAAAGAAAGGCCTTAAATACTGAGTGAAAAACGTTCAGAGAAAAATCCATTCAGTCACCATTCCACAAACACTGGATTGCCCACTCCGTGCCGAGCAAAGGGCCAAGTTGCCCTCGTGAAACACACTACGGGGTAGGTGCTCTGATCAGGGAAGAGTAAGTGTTAGGATGTTGGGAATCCAGTCCTGGAGGCAGGGCTGGTGCCAAGGAAGGTTCTCTAGAGAAAGGGATCTTTCAGTTGGGGCTGCAGTGGTAACTTGAAGTTAGCCAGTTATGGGCTGTGCTAAGAGTTATAGCATGTGCAAAGGGCCTGGAGGGAAAACATAGTCCAGATGTAAAAAGCAAAAAAAAAAAAAAAATGCCTGGAGTGTCAACTGGGTGTGAATAGGAATGAAGTTGGGGGAGGGGAGGAACACAAATGAGGTCCAAGGTATAACCAGTTGAGGGCTTTTCTGCCTTCAAAATATAAGGGAAGTAGTTTTGGGCCATTTGAGAAGTTTACAGGCAGACTGGGGCTAAATAAACACTCGGCTGCGGTGTGAAGAATGGATAGGGGACAGCATGGCAGACCAAACACCAATTTTAAATCCCTCTTGCCTTTTGAATCGCCACTAAAATAATGGTATGGGGATTTTTAAAAACAGCATAGACTTTCAGGGACAAAGAGGAACATTGAGAAAGATGACCACAGGAAAGAAATGGCAACTAAATTTCAGAGGGTGGAAAGCACAGGAATGAGTGGTGTTTGAGCAAAGAGGAGGAAGCAGAACATGTCTGCGTGCAGATGATTTTGTTTGTGCACGTGATGTTAGCCAAGAAGCAGCAGCTCATTTGTGGCAGAGAAATGCCAAAGGCTCAGGTATCGGACATAGCAGGTACCTAGGGAGGTGCAGATGCCGAGCAGAACTGGAAACAGAACTGGTAGCAATTCTGTATGAAGTGAGCACACACCCCTCGGATATGACAACCTTCCCGAGCCCAGTGCAGCCAGGCATCTGCCTCTGGTCTCTCCTCTCTCCCCACCTCCCACCCTCTGCCTCAACAGCAGAAAGGTGGCTTCCTCACTTGAGGGGCTCAGTAAAGCTAAAGGCAAGGGTGAAGGAAGTTAAGTGAAAGTATGGCCACTCCTCTCCAGTGCCCTTCCCTAACCATTTGGCTCTCAGACAGTAAGAGATTCCTCATCCAGGCAATTGGAGGAGGCTTTCTCTAAAAACTAACTGGAATGACCTGTCGGCAATGACATGTGGGGACGCCACAAATGAATTTCTTGTTTGCTCATTCTATGAAAAAGGTCACTAATCCACAAGCCTTGTCTCTGAAATTCTAAGCATCTTTCAGATTCTCACTCTCAAATCTTTTTTTTTTTTTTTTTAGTGTTTTGGGGTTTTATTTTATTTTTTTACAAATAGTTTATTGTCAAATTAGTTTCCACATAACACCCAGTGCTCATCCCCATGAGTGCCCTCCTCCATGCCCATCCCCCCCTCCTCCCCACATCCATCAGTCCTCAGTTTCTGTCAGCATTCAAGAGTCTCTCATGGTTTGCCTCTCTCCCTTTCCCCCACCATTTCCCCCCTTCTTCTCCCCCTTGTTCCTCCGTCAAGTTCCTCCTAATCCTCCTATACGTGCAAACATATGATATTTGTCCTTCTCTGCCTGACTTATTTCACTCAGCATAACACCCTCAAGGTCCATCCATGTTGCTACACATGGCCAGATTTCATTCTTTCTCATTGCCATGTAGTATTCCATGGTATAGATAAACCACATCTTCTTGATCCATTCGTCCATGGATGGACACTTAGGCTCTTCCCGTGTTTCAGCTATTGTTGAGAGTGCTGCTACGAACATTGGGGTACATGTGCTCCTATGCCTCAGCATTTCTGTATCCCTTGGGTAAATTCCTAGCAGTGCTATTGCTGGGTCATAGGGGAGTTCTATTGTTAGTTTCCTGAGGAACCTCCACACTGTTTTCCAGAGGGGCTGCACCAGTTTACATTCCCACCAACAGTCTCACTCTCAAATCTGAATGGAGAGCCAGGGACTATCAGACATTTGAAGAAAACTAGTAACATCAAATAAATATGACAAAGCAAACCAGTATAGAAAAGGAGCTTGAAAGACACTGAGACAGAGGGAAGAGTAAATGAGAACTTTAAAAAAATCCTATCATATCCACAATGATAAAATAAGATTTTGCATTCATGGTGAGAAAAATAGAGTAAGAAAGAACATTTAGGAACAGAAAAGAGTGCTTGCAAATAAAAATATCATAACTAAAAAAAAATCATTGGAAGAACTAGAAGATAAAGTTGAGAAAATGTTACAGACAGCAGAAAAACAAAAATGAAAAGAACAGAGTATGAGAAGAGAAAACAAAACCAGGTCCATCTAAGGTTCAATATAGGCAAACAGGAGCTGAAGAAAGGAATTGGAGAAAATCGTGGGGGAGAAAATCAAAGGAAAAACATAAGACAATCCTTAGTGTTGAAAGGAATGAGTGACCAGCATAAGCAGGGAACAAAAATCCAATCCAAGCAGGATTATGGAATTTCAGAACACCAGGTGTGAAAAAGAAAATCTAACACCTTTTGGAAGAGCAAACAGGAAGTCACATGCAAGGAATCAGAAATAGACTAGAATGGGAGTTCTCAACAGGAAGTTCAAAAAGTAAAAAACAATAGAACGTTACCTCAAACTTAAGAGGAAAATGATTTTCAATGAGAGCTCAAAATTTAGTCAAATATCAATCAAATATGAGACAGATCATTTTCAGGCATGCAAGATCCTAAGAAATTTTAGCTCCCATGTACATACCTTACAGGTAGATACACCACACTAGGATAAGAATGTAAAAAACAAAGGAGAGACATGGGATCCAGTAAATAGTTGATTCAAGGGCCCAGAAAGCAACTAGAAGGAATGGAGAGGACGGGGGAGGGTAAAAATGGAGTTATCCAGGAAGGAGGTATCCAAGAATAAAAATGGAAATGATAGGCTTTCTGATGTGACTGACCATATCAAACTGATGACTTAGCAACAGCGACAAAGCTCAGGAACGAGTTTCTGATAGTGACACAGAAACCAAGAAGATAAGCCCAAAGTAATAATTAGCCCCAGGAAAAAGGTAAAGAGTTGTTCAAGGGGAAAAAAAAAAACGTAAAAACAGAATACAACAATGCTCAGCTGCGAACATATTTTACATAGCAATAATGCTATAAACACAGAATATTTACTTAATCAAAAGTTGAGATATAGCCACATTGGAAGGATAAAGTGAGGGAAAGTGCATGCTTGCACATACACATGCATACCCATATGGTAAGAGAGCTAACTAAATCATTTCTACTCTTAGGAGGTTGATAGATAATATCTATTTTAAAAATAAAAAAAAAATAGCAAGAGAAGAACATTTAAACATTTTGTCAGTGGTAGACTCTATGGTGGGGAAGAGTTTAGGGGAGGGGGAGGGAGGACTGGGGAAAGGTATTTTGCTTTGTTTTACAGACTTCTTTGTACTCTCTGACCTTTTAAAACTGAATATATATATATATATTAGGTTGAGAATTCATGACTTTAATAATCTCTGGAAATTTCTTGCCCAAATCTCTTTGAATTCTGCCTCTAATGCTATTTCTAATTTTTCCTTCTGGAAGTCCCATTAGACACACGCTGGATTCTTATTCTTTTATTTTTTAATATCTAGCTTCTAGGTCACTAATTCTCTCTCCACACATGTCTAATACTTAACTTATCCATGGAGTTCATTTAAATGAATATATAAAAATTCTACTTAGTCCTTTAAAATATGCATTAATTTTCATAGTATCTTTTATTTCTTGTGTTATAAATTTATTTTTATGCTAATTGTTTTAAAAACTTACTTCATCTTTTCTGTACAGAAGTTTCAGTATCTGAAATTCTTAAGGGCCTAAACCCACAGTAGGTTGTCATAGCCAGTTTCTGACTTGCTAAACTGTAAGAGATATTGAACAGGAAACATCATAAAGGTTTTGAGGAGATGACACATGTAGGTATCCATCATTATGCCTGGAAAGGCTACAGATTCACCAAAGGAAGGTCATAGAGAGAGATTCATACCTAAGTTTTGTCCTTCCTTAAAATCTTAACAATTTTTGAAACTCTAAAACATTTTCTTAAACTCTTAGGCAATCAGCAGGTATTTATGGAGTTCCCAGTCAAATTGAAAGCTCTGCTGTCTTAAGAAAAACAAGCAGAAGAAAAATCAGACATTTTTAACACGTGATTGAGTTTTCCTTTTCCAAGCTTTTTGAAGAGATAGTATGTTGGTTGTTTCAAGATCCCAACAATCCATTATTTTCAGGTTCAACATTATTTGCAGAAAAGCTGTTTATTAAGTTTATTTATTTTGAGAGAGAGGAAGAGAGAGACAGAGAGAGAGAGAGAGAGAATCCGAAGCAAATTCCATGCTGTCAGTATAGAGCCCGACATGGGGCTTGATCCCACAAACTGTGAGATCATGACTTGAGTTGCAATCAAGAGCTGAATGCTTAACCAAGTGAGGTACCCAAGGGCCCCATTTTGCAGAAAGTTGCTTACTTTCCACCTTAAAATAGCCTTAAAATAGCCTTTCTTTGAACAGTGGGTTCTTGAATAGGAGCAAATGTTTTCAGTAGCAAATATACACATTCATAGTTTGTATCATTGTGAGTCATAAACACAGAGAGATGCAAATATCTTTTATTACTAAATTGGATATGAGTGGAAATTTATATACTTTTAACCATAAATGTTAATATCATGTAATTTTAAAAATGTACTTAATCCATAATTTAGCTGTCTTGAGTCTGAATCTTGTTAGCATGGGCTACGTTAAAATATTGCATATACCACCTGAACTCAGTACATGCCATAATGTATACACATCCAACATTTCAATAATATATGCCAGGGTATAACGAAGTTCTAAGGGTGTGAAAAGCCAGATTATTGTAAAATTGAATGTAAGTTTGTGAGTAGAGAGAGCAAACAGCCAGATGGACTTGCAGCAATCTGCCGAAGGCCACTTAAAACCAACCCATGTGTATAGATGTATTCCAGTAGAGAGCTATAGACAACAAACCAAGAGATACGAAAGTCTTACTATGATATTATCTTTGTTAAGCCAGAAATAACATTTTGATTTTATAGAACTGGAGTTAAAACAAATCTTATTCTTTACTCTCTGTAGTAAATAAATGAGCATAATCAACTCTACTGTCTCACAGGTTTATGGCCCACAGTAGATGTTCAATAGGTACTTGCTGAATGAATGACTGCCTTGGTACACGGAAGTGGAAAGGGTTATGCATACACTATTTTATGCCTTTCTGGGTCCTGATTGTTTCTGTATACTGATGCGTGGTTTGGGTGTTTGAGTATGCTTTATTTATTTATTTATTTATTTATTTATTGAGTATGTGTGGTTTGCATATGTGAAGTAGAAAGAGGTAAGGTTGGTTGAAGGGTAATTATTTCTTGATAGAAGAATATAAAAAGTATAAACAGCTCAGCTCTTGCTTAAGCAAACTCAGCTCTTCATTCCTGATCTACAATGCAAATAGTATACAAAATAAGGTTTCATTAAAGAGTGACTGTCACATCAACAGGAAAGAGAATGAAGACCTGCTATGCAGTATTATTAGATATATTGAATTTGTTGTCACCATGATCAACAAAATACTGCTTCGAAGGACTATACACTGTGACACAGAAATGGTTTTGCAACACAGAGCACTCCTCTGATATAATTTTTTCATTTTATTGTAATAGAGTTATACCTCTAGAAGAAATGAATATGAATTTATTGATGGTGTGGGTCAGTATTAAAAAAGTAACAAATGAATGAGAAAATATCTGTGATAACTAATGATGCATTTTGGGAAAAAAATTAGAAACTTTTTATCGTGTGATACATTCATAATACAAAATAACTCTACAGCATATGATGTAAAATGGGATTTTCCTACTATCCTGGGATTTCAGCTGAGGTCCTAACCCTGAGAATTAAGATGAACAAAGGCTAAAACACATCTCTGCAGGGCTTGCTAAAGGTAGAAATATTGGCCCCGTGACTGTTACACATCACTCTCTCACAGCCTAAATCCAAGGAGGAAATTCACAGGAGAAGATGGGCTCTATGGGAACCTCTTGTAGAGATTTGGGATGTGTGCCAGAAGGGCAGGCTGGCATCTCTTTCCCCAAACTGGATGACTGCCAAGCTGCTGAAACTCAAAAACCTGCCCTCTCCTCCTGCTCCTAGAACAGAGCTCAGAAGTGTTCTTGGGAGTACCGACTGCATTCTCCCCTAAAATATAGGGCATAGATCCTGAGAATAGCCTTGGCTTCAACATTCTGAAGGTAGGGGGCTAACTGAGGTTGTCCACATGGCAGGGCAAGGAGAAAGGGCAGCAATGGAAGCAGCCTCCATTTCTTCCATTTGAAAGGGAAAGCACTCTTGATTCCCTCCCACCCTCACCCTGCGGCCCTTGTGGAGGGGAGTCTTACATGCCCCATATTGAAAGGACTATGCTCAAGAAGGTTGACTTCAGGCAAGGAGGACACCCCTTGGGTGTCCTTGGGGCAGGATCTGAGAGAAGGAAGTGATTAGAGGTCACTCCGAGAGGGTTTCGCTCATGCTAGGGAGGACCTCTGTGTGAGGTCTTCCCAGGAGTGTCTCAAAAGAACGTACCTCTGCACCACACAAAAGAGCTGGCATTGCCTACTGCTGACAGAAGGCATCTGACACACTCGCAAGAGACCCTCCAAGAGCCCTGGCTGTGTACAAGCCCTTGTCTCTTTTCCTCTAGTCCTTCCTCTTCATCCAGAGCCTGCGGTATGACCTTGAAGGGGAGGATAGGAGGCAAGAATGGAAGTCCATGTACTTGGTTTATTGAACAGGTTGCCCTTGATGGATATAATAAGGGAACAGTTCATTCTCCTCCTTTGCCACTGCCTTCAGACACATCTCAGCTCTCCTTTCTCTTCGAAGTTGGTGACAACTTCGGCACCTTGGCTTTCTGGCTTGTGATTATTTTCTTCTGGTACTGTTAGCATTTCTTTCTTTCTTTTTTTTTTCTTTCCCTTTCATGCTATACTTTAGGAATAGGAAAGGTTTTTCTTAAACGTGACACTAAAGGTAGAAACCATAAAAGTAAAGAATAGGTTTGTCTGTGTAAAAATAAAATGTTTTAATGTATCAAAAACTTCATAGATATGAAGGGTAACATGCAAAAGTGAAAAGAATATTGGAAACCTATACAACAGATGAAGAGTTAATCAGCTAACTCTTAGCAATCGATGGAGCTAGCAGGCGATCCAGGCTCAATAAAGGCAGCTACTAGCTGTGTGATTCAGCTCATTCATTTCACATCTCTGAGCTTCAATGTCCTCAGCTACAAAAGGAGGTTAATACCATTACCTACATCAGTGGGGTGTGGGAGAACTCAATAAACTAATTTGTGTATAGCATTTAGCACAGTGTTCAGCATAGAGTATGCACTCAAATAAACTTCAGTTTTGTATCCTCATCACCGTGATTAAATCTCCACGTGGCTAGTTATGGGTAGTAAAAATCAACTTATAAGCATTCGTCCTCTTTATTTTTGTCTGTATCGCCACAGTTTTTGACGATGAGCATGTGTTACTTTGGTCAGTAGAATCCCCGAACTATTTCAATTAGGAAAGAAAATAAGAATAAAGGCATGTGTGAGCCTTGGCCAACTTCACAGAGTAGAGAAAGGCAGCTGCGTGTTTCTCACTCGGGCTAGAGTCGGTCATCCTATATAGTTTCTTATACAAATGTCCCTCAGTTCCTGAAAAGGGAAAATGGTTCTCTTCCAACAGAGGCAAGAACCATCTGGTCATTCATTGATGGAAATAAATATCCAAACACGAATTATGTCTCCACCGATCAGTATATATACACACAAGACATGCGAAAGGCATAATAAAACAGTAGAAAACATTCACAGGAATAGAATCAAACATTTTGTATCACAGCTTTGTGCTGTGTTGTCACATCAGGTTTTGTTTATCATATCCCTTCATTTACTCTAATGAAAAATTACTCCTAGGACTCAGTTTCCTTTACTGGCATCGCCACTCATTCTGGGCAGAATTTTATAAAAATAGAGCAAATGGAAAGATACTGATGTCATTGTCAGAGGAAGCAAAACCATATGAGGGGCCCTGGCTCTGGTGCTCATTTAGGTCAGATGGAAGCGAGGGGAGGAAGTTCTGGGATGTATGTGTCACAGCACTGGAAATGGCTGTCCTCCACAAACAAGCCCAATTTACAACGGAGGAACATAGAAGGTAGAAGGAGGTTCCAGTTTTTAAACTATGTTACTAAGTACACATTTGCTTCTAAACTTTAAAGCAGTGCTGAATCGCATTTGGATAGAGTTATAGCATTGCTTTAAACACACACACACACACACACACACACACACACACCCCATGGAGGTAATCCAGTTACTCCTGCAATGCAGATGTGCACAAGAATGCTCCAAGTGATGAAGATAGGGCTTTAAAGTTAGCTAATTAGAAACATCTCTCTTTATAGGATCAACAGTGATACTAACTTTGAGTTCTGATTGGCCAAATTTAAATTTCAATTTTAAGATGCATGGAACACCCTTTGGACTTGCTCTTGTGTTGCACTGTCTCAAAGGGCCTTCAGTCTTCAACTTCTCTGGTTCAGATCTAACTTTTTAAAAAATAGAATTCTGCTCATCTGATATTATTAAACTGAGCTGCTCATAAATAGCATTTATCCTTTCTTGGAAGGAAAGAGAGTAAAAGTCGTATAAGTGTACTATTTTAGAACCTATCTTGATAAGGAGAAATCACTGTCATTATAACAAAAACCACACTGCTCTTCCCTGATTATTGGAATGATCCTTTTTAAAAAGGCCATCGGACCACTGCGAAGGTAAGATACAATAGTTTATGGGGAACTGTTCAGCATGAGTGCTTGGCACAAGTAGTTGCTTAATAAAGTTTTGGTTTTACAGAAATGAAGGTGATTGCTAGAAAAGTGAACCTAGAAGGGCACCTGGGTGGCTAGGTCATTTGAGCGGCTGACTTCAGCTGAGGTCATGATCATGCAGTCCATGGGTTTGAGTCCCAAATCGAGCTCTGTGCTGACAGCTTGGAGCCTGGAGCCTGCTTCAGATTCTGTCTCCCTCTCTCTCTGCTTTATCCCAACTTGTGCTCTCTCTCCCTCTCAAAAAAAAAAAAAAAAAAAAAAAAACAGA